>NW_028232082.1:0-251057 GCF_054491065.1 Syngnathus leptorhynchus | reverse complement strand
GAGAAAAAGCGATTTCGGCAATAAAATTTAAAACGCGTGTAAAACATAAACCAAACGATGAAATTGGTTATTTCTTCATGTATAATGATCAACTCGATACTCCCTAGCCCCCAACAGCCTTTTTTTTCACAACACTTTAACCAGAGTGACGGGAGAGCGGCATTTCAGAAAACGTGCTTATCTCGGCGAGAAAAAGCGATTTCGGCAATAAAATTTAAAACGCGTGTAAAACATAAACCAAACGATGAAATTGGTTATTTCTTCATGTATAATGATCAACTCGATACTCCCTAGCCCCCAACAGCCTTTTTTTTCATAACACTTTAACCAGAGTGACGGGAGAGCGGCATTTCAGAAAACGTGCTTATCTCGGCGAGAAAAAGCGATTTCGGCAATAAAATTTAAAACGCGTGTAAAACATAAACCAAACGATGAAATTGGTTATTTCTTCATGTATAATGATCAACTCGATACTCCCTAGCCCCCAACAGCCTTTTTTTTCATAACACTTTAACCAGAGTGACGGGAGAGCGGCATTTCAGAAAACGTGCTTATCTCGGCGAGAAAAAGCGATTTCGGCAATAAAATTTAAAACGCGTGTAAAACATAAACCAAACGATGAAATTGGTTATTTCTTCATGTATAATGATCAACTCGATACTCCCTAGCCCCCAACAGCCTTTTTTTTCATAACACTTTAACCAGAGTGACGGGAGAGCGGCATTTCAGAAAACGTGCTTATCTCGGCGAGAAAAAGCGATTTCGGCAATAAAATTTAAAACGCGTGTAAAACATAAACCAAACGATGAAATTGGTTATTTCTTCATGTATAATGATCAACTCGATACTCCCTAGCCCCCAACAGCCTTTTTTTTCATAACACTTTAACCAGAGTGACGGGAGAGCGGCATTTCAGAAAACGTGCTTATCTCGGCGAGAAAAAGCGATTTCGGCAATAAAATTTAAAACGCGTGTAAAACATAAACCAAACGATGAAATTGGTTATTTCTTCATGTATAATGATCAACTCGATACTCCCTAGCCCCCAACAGCCTTTTTTTTCATAACACTTTAACCAGAGTGACGGGAGAGCGGCATTTCAGAAAACGTGCTTATCTCGGCGAGAAAAAGCGATTTCGGCAATAAAATTTAAAACGCGTGTAAAACATAAACCAAACGATGAAATTGGTTATTTCTTCATGTATAATGATCAACTCGATACTCCCTAGCCCCCAACAGCCTTTTTTTTCATAACACTTTAACCAGAGTGACGGGAGAGCGGCATTTCAGAAAACGTGCTTATCTCGGCGAGAAAAAGCGATTTCGGCAATAAAATTTAAAACGCGTGTAAAACATAAACCAAACGATGAAATTGGTTATTTCTTCATGTATAATGATCAACTCGAGTCGAGCTCCAGGGAGAGAGGCTGATTTTTCGCTTTTTGAGGCCGACCGACGAACCGGCGCGGGGCGGACTCAAAAGCCCGCAGAGCCGTAGGCACTTAGAAAAGTTTCGCCTTTGGCTGTGAGCTCCAGGGGGAGAGGCTGGTTTTGCGTTATTTTAGGCCGGCTGGAGAACCGGCGCGGGTCGGACGCACAATCCCCGCAGAGCCGTGGGCACTTAGAAAATTTTTGCCAAGTTGGCTCTGAGCGCCTGGTACCTAATATGGAAGTATAGAGGCCGACTTTCGGGCAAGATCACGCCGCGTTAGGCTTCCAGGACCCCGGCTAAGCAATTTTACCGGGCCGCCCGGTTCTTTTTTTGAACCAGCCCGGTTCTTTTTACACTTCCAGCTGGAGCTCAGCAGCGGCTTTTTGCGCAAGATCACGCCGGGTTAGGCTTCCAGGACCTCGGCTAAGAAATTCTACCGGGCCGCCCGGTTCTTTTTTTGAACCAGCCCGGTTCTTTTTACACTTCCAGCTGGAGCTCACGAGCGGCTTTTTGGACAAGATCACGCCGTGTTAGGCTTCCAGAGCCCCGGCTAAGCAATTTTACCGGCCCGCCCGGTTCTTTTTTTTAACCAGCCCGGTTCTTTTTACACTTCCAGCTGGAGCTCAGCAGCGGGTTTTTGGACAAGATCACGCCGTGTTAGGCTTCCAGAGCCCCGGCTAAGCAATTTTACAGGGTCGCCCGGTTCTTTTTTTTAACCAGCCCGGTTTTTTTTACACTTCCAGCTGGAGCTCAGCAGCGGCTTTTTGCACAGTATCACGCCGGGTTAGGCTTCCAGAGCCCCGGCTAAGCAATTTTACCGGGCCGCCCGGTTCTTTTTTTTAACCAGCCCGGTTCTTTTTACACTTCCAGCTGGAGCTCAGCAGCGGCTTTTTGGACAAGATCACGCCGTGTTAGGCTTCCAGAGCCCCGGCTAAGCAATTTTACCGGGTCGCCCGGTTCTTTTTTTAACCAGCCCGGTTCTTTTTACACTTCCAGCTGGAGCTCAGCATCGTGTAAAACATAAACCAAACGATGAAATTGGTTATTTCTTCATGTATAATGATCAACTCGATACTCCCTAGCCCCTAACAGACTTTTTTTTCATAACACTTTAACCAGAGTGACGGGAGAGCGGCATTTCAGAAAACGTGCTTATCTCGGCGAGAAAAAGCGATTTCGGCAATAAAATTTAAAACGCGTGTAAAACATAAATCAAACGATGAAATTGGTTATTTCTTCATGTATAATGATCAACTCGATACTCCCTAGCCCCCAACAGCCTTTTTTTTCATAACACTTTAACCAGAGTGACGGGAGAGCGGCATTTCAGAAAACGTGCTTATCTCGGCGAGAAAAAGAGATTTCGGCAATAAAATTTAAAACGCGTGTAAAACATAAACCAAACGATGAAATTGGTTATTTCTTCATGTATAATGATCAACTCGATACTCCCTAGCCCCCAACAGCCTTTTTTTTCATAACACTTTAACCAGAGTGACGGGAGAGCGGCATTTCAGAAAACGTGCTTATCTCGGCGAGAAAAAGCGATTTCGGCAATAAAATTTAAAACGCGTGTAAAACATAAACCAAACGATGAAATTGGTTATTTCTTCATGTATAATGATCAACTCGAGTCGAGCTCCAGGGAGAGAGGCTGATTTTTCGCTTTTTGAGGCCGACCGACGAACCGGCGCGGGGCGGACTCAAAAGCCCGCAGAGCCGTAGGCACTTAGAAAAGTTTCGCCTTTGGCTGTGAGCTCCAGGGGGAGAGGCTGGTTTTGCGTTATTTTAGGCCGGCTGGAGAACCGGCGCGGGTCGGACGCACAATCCCCGCAGAGCCGTGGGCACTTAGAAAATTTTTGCCAAGTTGGCTCTGAGCGCCTGGTACCTAATATGGAAGTATAGAGGCCGACTTTCGGGCAAGATCACGCCGCGTTAGGCTTCCAGGACCCCGGCTAAGCAATTTTACCGGGCCGCCCGGTTCTTTTTTTGAACCAGCCCGGTTCTTTTTACACTTCCAGCTGGAGCTCAGCAGCGGCTTTTTGCGCAAGATCACGCCGGGTTAGGCTTCCAGAACCTCGGCTAAGAAATTCTACCGGGCCGCCCGGTTCTTTTTTTGAACCAGCCCGGTTCTTTTTACACTTCCAGCTGGAGCTCACGAGCGGCTTTTTGGACAAGATCACGCCGTGTTAGGCTTCCAGAGCCCCGGCTAAGCAATTTTACCGGCCCGCCCGGTTCTTTTTTTTAACCAGCCCCGTTCTTTTTACACTTCCAGCTGGAGCTCAGCAGCGGGTTTTTGGACAAGATCACGCCGTGTTAGGCTTCCAGAGCCCCGGCTAAGCAATTTTACAGGGTCGCCCGGTTCTTTTTTTTAACCAGCCCGGTTTTTTTTACACTTCCAGCTGGAGCTCAGCAGCGGCTTTTTGCACAGTATCACGCCGGGTTAGGCTTCCAGAGCCCCGGCTAAGCAATTTTACCGGGCCGCCCGGTTCTTTTTTTTAACCAGCCCGGTTCTTTTTACACTTCCAGCTGGAGCTCAGCAGCGGCTTTTTGGACAAGATCACGCCGTGTTAGGCTTCCAGAGCCCCGGCTAAGCAATTTTACCGGGTCGCCCGGTTCTTTTTTTTAACCAGCCCGGTTCTTTTTACACTTCCAGCTGGAGCTCAGCAGCGGCTTTTTGGACAAGATCACGCCGTGTTAGGCTTCCAGAGCCCCGGCTAAGCAATTTTACCGGGTCGCCCGGTTCTTTTTTTAACCAGCCCGGTTCTTTTTACACTTCCAGCTGGAGCTCAGCATCGTGTAAAACATAAACCAAACGATGAAATTGGTTATTTCTTCATGTATAATGATCAACTCGATACTCCCTAGCCCCCAACAGACTTTTTTTTCATAACACTTTAACCAGAGTGACGGGAGAGCGGCATTTCAGAAAACGTGCTTATCTCGGCGAGAAAAAGCGATTTCGGCAATAAAATTTAAAACGCGTGTAAAACATAAACCAAACGATGAAATTGCTTATTTCTTCATGTATAATGATCAACTCGATACTCCCTAGCCCCCAACAGCCTTTTTTTTCATAACACTTTAACCAGAGTGACGGGAGAGCGGCATTTCAGAAAACGTGCTTATCTCGGCGAGAAAAAGCGATTTCGGCAATAAAATTTAAAACGCGTGTAAAACATAAACCAAACGATGAAATTGGTTATTTCTTCATGTATAATGATCAACTCGATACTCCCTAGCCCCCAACAGCCTTTTTTTTCATAACACTTTAACCAGAGTGACGGGAGAGCGGCATTTCAGAAAACGTGCTTATCTCGGCGAGAAAAAGCGATTTCGGCAATAAAATTTAAAACGCGTGTAAAACATAAACCAAACGATGAAATTGGTTATTTCTTCATGTATAATGATCAACTCGATACTCCCTAGCCCCCAACAGCCTTTTTTTTCATAACACTTTAACCAGAGTGACGGGAGAGCGGCATTTCAGAAAACGTGCTTATCTCGGCGAGAAAAAGCGATTTCGGCAATAAAATTTAAAACGCGTGTAAAACATAAACCAAACGATGAAATTGGTTATTTCTTCATGTATAATGATCAACTCGATACTCCCTAGCCCCCAACAGCCTTTTTTTTCATAACACTTTAACCAGAGTGACGGGAGAGCGGCATTTCAGAAAACGTGCTTATCTCGGCGAGAAAAAGCGATTTCGGCAATAAAATTTAAAACGCGTGTAAAACATAAACCAAACGATGAAATTGGTTATTTCTTCATGTATAATGATCAACTCGATACTCCCTAGCCCCCAACAGCCTTTTTTTTCATAACACTTTAACCAGAGTGACAGGAGAGCGGCATTTCAGAAAACGTGCTTATCTCGGCGAGAAAAAGCGATTTCGGCAATAAAATTTAAAACGCGTGTAAAACATAAACCAAACGATGAAATTGGTTATTTCTTCATGTATAATGATCAACTCGATACTCCCTAGCCCCCAACAGCCTTTTTTTTCATAACACTTTAACCAGAGTGACGGGAGAGCGGCATTTCAGAAAACGTGCTTATCTCGGCGAGAAAAAGCGATTTCGGCAATAAAATTAAAAACGCGTGTAAAACATAAACCAAACGATGAAATTGGTTATTTCTTCATGTATAATGATCAACTCGATACTCCCTAGCCCCCAACAGCCTTTTTTTTCATAACACTTTAACCAGAGTGACGGGAGAGCGGCATTTCAGAAAACGTGCTTATCTCGGCGAGAAAAAGCGATTTCGGCAATAAAATTTAAAACGCGTGTAAAACATAAACCAAACGATGAAATTGGTTATTTCTTCATGTATAATGATCAACTCGATACTCCCTAGCCCCCAACAGCCTTTTTTTTCATAACACTTTAACCAGAGTGACGGGAGAGCGGCATTTCAGAAAACGTGCTTATCTCGGCGAGAAAAAGCGATTTCGGCAATAAAATTTAAAACGCGTGTAAAACATAAACCAAACGATGAAATTGGTTATTTCTTCATGTATAATGATCAACTCGAGTCGAGCTCCAGGGAGAGAGGCTGATTTTTCGCTTTTTGAGGCCGACCGACGAACCGGCGCGGGGCGGACTCAAAAGCCCGCAGAGCCGTAGGCACTTAGAAAAGTTTCGCCTTTGGCTGTGAGCTCCAGGGGGAGAGGCTGGTTTTGCGTTATTTTAGGCCGGCTGGAGAACCGGCGCGGGTCGGACGCACAATCCCCGCAGAGCCGTGGGCACTTAGAAAATTTTTGCCAAGTTGGCTCTGAGCGCCTGGTACCTAATATGGAAGTATAGAGGCCGACTTTCGGGCAAGATCACGCCGCGTTAGGCTTCCAGGACCCCGGCTAAGCAATTTTACCGGGCCGCCCGGTTCTTTTTTTGAACCAGCCCGGTTCTTTTTACACTTCCAGCTGGAGCTCAGCAGCGGCTTTTTGCGCAAGATCACGCCGGGTTAGGCTTCCAGGACCTCGGCTAAGAAATTCTACCGGGCCGCCCGGTTCTTTTTTTGAACCAGCCCGGTTCTTTTTACACTTCCAGCTGGAGCTCACGAGCGGCTTTTTGGACAAGATCACGCCGTGTTAGGCTTCCAGAGCCCCGGCTAAGCAATTTTACCGGCCCGCCCGGTTCTTTTTTTTAACCAGCCCCGTTCTTTTTACACTTCCAGCTGGAGCTCAGCAGCGGGTTTTTGGACAAGATCACGCCGTGTTAGGCTTCCAGAGCCCCGGCTAAGCAATTTTACAGGGTCGCCCGGTTCTTTTTTTTAACCAGCCCGGTTTTTTTTACACTTCCAGCTGGAGCTCAGCAGCGGCTTTTTGCACAGTATCACGCCGGGTTAGGCTTCCAGAGCCCCGGCTAAGCAATTTTACCGGGCCGCCCGGTTCTTTTTTTTAACCAGCCCGGTTCTTTTTACACTTCCAGCTGGAGCTCAGCAGCGGCTTTTTGGACAAGATCACGCCGTGTTAGGCTTCCAGAGCCCCGGCTAAGCAATTTTACCGGGTCGCCCGGTTCTTTTTTTTAACCAGCCCGGTTCTTTTTACACTTCCAGCTGGAGCTCAGCAGCGGCTTTTTGGACAAGATCACGCCGTGTTAGGCTTCCAGAGCCCCGGCTAAGCAATTTTACCGGGTCGCCCGGTTCTTTTTTTAACCAGCCCGGTTCTTTTTACACTTCCAGCTGGAGCTCAGCATCGTGTAAAACATAAACCAAACGATAAAATTGGTTATTTCTTCATGTATAATGATCAACTCGATACTCCCTAGCCCCCAACAGACTTTTTTTTCATAACACTTTAACCAGAGTGACGGGAGAGCGGCATTTCAGAAAACGTGCTTATCTCGGCGAGAAAAAGCGATTTCGGCAATAAAATTTAAAACGCGTGTAAAACATAAACCAAACGATGCAATTGCTTATTTCTTCATGTATAATGATCAACTCGATACTCCCTAGCCCCCAACAGCCTTTTTTTTCATAACACTTTAACCAGAGTGACGGGAGAGCGGCATTTCAGAAAACGTGCTTATCTCGGCGAGAAAAAGCGATTTCGGCAATAAAATTTAAAACGCGTGTAAAACATAAACCAAACGATGAAATTGGTTATTTCTTCATGTATAATGATCAACTCGATACTCCCTAGCCCCCAACAGCCTTTTTTTTCATAACACTTTAACCAGAGTGACGGGAGAGCGGCATTTCAGAAAACGTGCTTATCTCGGCGAGAAAAAGCGATTTCGGCAATAAAATTTAAAACGCGTGTAAAACATAAACCAAACGATGAAATTGGTTATTTCTTCATGTATAATGATCAACTCGATACTCCCTAGCCCCCAAGAGCCTTTTTTTTCATAACACTTTAACCAGAGTGACGGGAGAGCGGCATTTCAGAAAACGTGCTTATCTCGGCGAGAAAAAGCGATTTCGGCAATAAAATTTAAAACGCGTGTAAAACATAAACCAAACGATGAAATTGGTTATTTCTTCATGTATAATGATCAACTCGATACTCCCTAGCCCCCAACAGCCTTTTTTTTCATAACACTTTAACCAGAGTGACGGGAGAGCGGCATTTCAGAAAACGTGCTTATCTCGGCGAGAAGAAGCGATTTCGGCAATAAAATTTAAAACGCGTGTAAAACATAAACCAAACGATGAAATTGGTTATTTCTTCATGTATAATGATCAACTCGATACTCCCTAGCCCCCAACAGCCTTTTTTTTCATAACACTTTAACCAGAGTGACGGGAGAGCGGCATTTCAGAAAACGTGCTTATCTCGGCGAGAAAAAGCGATTTCGGCAATAAAATTTAAAACGCGTGTAAAACATAAACCAAACGATGAAATTGGTTATTTCTTCATGTATAATGATCAACTCGATACTCCCTAGCCCCCAACAGCCTTTTTTTTCATAACACTTTAACCAGAGTGACGGGAGAGCGGCATTTCAGAAAACGTGCTTATCTCGGCGAGAAAAAGCGATTTCGGCAATACAATTTAAAACGCGTGTAAAACATAAACCAAACGATGAAATTGCTTATTTCTTCATGTATAATGATCAACTCGATACTCCCTAGCCCCCAACAGCCTTTTTTTTCATAACACTTTAACCAGAGTGACGGGAGAGCGGCATTTCAGAAAACGTGCTTATCTCGGCGAGAAAAAGCGATTTCGGCAATAAAATTTAAAACGCGTGTAAAACATAAACCAAACGATGAAATTGCTTATTTCTTCATGTATAATGATCAACTCGATACTCCCTAGCCCCCAACAGCCTTTTTTTTCATAACACTTTAACCAGAGTGACGGGAGAGCGGCATTTCAGAAAACGTGCTTATCTCGGCGAGAAAAAGCGATTTCGGCAATAAAATTTAAAACGCGTGTAAAACATAAACCAAACGATGAAATTGGTTATTTCTTCATGTATAATGATCAACTCGATACTCCCTAGCCCCCAACAGCCTTTTTTTTTCATAACACTTTAACCAGAGTGACGGGAGAGCGGCATTTCAGAAAACGTGCTTATCTCGGCGAGAAAAAGCGATTTCGGCAATAAAATTTAAAACGCGTGTAAAACATAAACCAAACGATGAAATTGGTTATTTCTTCATGTATAATGATCAACTCGATACTCCCTAGCCCCCAACAGCCTTTTTTTTCATAACACTTTAACCAGAGTGACGGGAGAGCGGCATTTCAGAAAACGTGCTTATCTCGGCGAGAAAAAGCGATTTCGGCAATAAAATTTAAAACGCGTGTAAAACATAAACCAAACGATGAAATTGGTTATTTCTTCATGTATAATGATCAACTCGATACTCCCTAGCCCCCAACAGCCTTTTTTTTCATAACACTTTAACCAGAGTGACGGGAGAGCGGCATTTCAGAAAACGTGCTTATCTCGGCGAGAAAAAGCGATTTCGGCAATAAAATTTAAAACGCGTGTAAAACATAAACCAAACGATGAAATTGGTTATTTCTTCATGTATAATGATCAACTCGATACGCCCTAGCCCCCAACAGCCTTTTTTTTCATAACACTTTAACCAGAGTGACGGGAGAGCGGCATTTCAGAAAACGTGCTTATCTCGGCGAGAAAAAGCGATTTCGGCAATAAAATTAAAAACGCGTGTAAAACATAAACCAAACGATGAAATTGGTTATTTCTTCATGTATAATGATCAACTCGATACTCCCTAGCCCCCAACAGCCTTTTTTTTCATAACACTTTAACCAGAGTGACGGGAGAGCGGCATTTCAGAAAACGTGCTTATCTCGGCGAGAAAAAGCGATTTCGGCAATAAAATTTAAAACGCGTGTAAAACATAAACCAAACGATGAAATTGGTTATTTCTTCATGTATAATGATCAACTCGATATTCCCTAGCCCCCAACAGCCTTTTTTTTCATAACACTTTAACCAGAGTGACGGGAGAGCGGCATTTCAGAAAACGTGCTTATCTCGGCGAGAAAAAGCGATTTCGGCAATAAAATTTAAAACGCGTGTAAAACATAAACCAAACGATGAAATTGGTTATTTCTTCATGTATAATGATCAACTCGATACTCCCTAGCCCCCAACAGCCTTTTTTTTCATAACACTTTAACCAGAGTGACGGGAGAGCGGCATTTCAGAAAACGTGCTTATCTCGGCGAGAAAAAGCGATTTCGGCAATAAAATTTAAAACGCATGTAAAACATAAACCAAACGATGAAATTGGTTATTTCTTCATGTATAATGATCAACTCGATACTCCCTAGCCCCCAACAGCCTTTTTTTTCATAACACTTTAACCAGAGTGACGGGAGAGCGGCATTTCAGAAAACGTGCTTATCTCGGCGAGAAAAAGCGATTTCGGCAATAAAATTTAAAACGCGTGTAAAACATAAACCAAACGATGAAATTGGTTATTTCTTCATGTATAATGATCAACTCGATACTCCCTAGCCCCCAACAGCCTTTTTTTTCATAACACTTTAACCAGAGTGACGGGAGAGCGGCATTTCAGAAAACGTGCTTATCTCGGCGAGAAAAAGCGATTTCGGCAATAAAATTTAAAACGCGTGTAAAACATAAACCAAACGATGAAATTGGTTATTTCTTCATGTATAATGATCAACTCGATACTCCCTAGCCCCCAACAGCCTTTTTTTTCATAACACTTTAACCAGAGTGACGGGAGAGCGGCATTTCAGAAAACGTGCTTATCTCGGCGAGAAAAAGCGATTTCGGCAATAAAATTTAAAACGCGTGTAAAACATAAACCAAACGATGAAATTGGTTATGTCTTCATGTATAATGATCAACTCGATACTCCCTAGCCCCCAACAGCCTTTTTTTTCATAACACTTTAACCAGAGTGACGGGAGAGCGGCATTTCAGAAAACGTGCTTATCTCGGCGAGAAAAAGCGATTTCGGCAATAAAATTTAAAACGCGTGTAAAACATAAACCAAACGATGAAATTGGTTATTTCTTCATGTATAATGATCAACTCGATACTCCCTAGCCCCCAACAGCCTTTTTTTTCATAACACTTTAACCAGAGTGACGGGAGAGCGGCATTTCAGAAAACGTGCTTATCTCGGCGAGAAAAAGCGATTTCGGCAATAAAATTTAAAACGCGTGTAAAACATAAACCAAACGATGAAATTGGTTATTTCTTCATGTATAATGATCAACTCGATACTCCCTAGCCCCCAACAGCCTTTTTATTCATAACACTTTAACCAGAGTGACAGGAGAGCGGCATTTCAGAAAACGTGCTTATCTCGGCGAGAAAAAGCGATTTCGGCAATAAAATTTAAAACGCGTGTAAAACATAAACCAAACGATGAAATTGGTTATTTCTTCATGTATAATGATCAACTCGATACTCCCTAGCCCCCAACAGCCTTTTTTTTCATAACACTTTAACCAGAGTGACGGGAGAGCGGCATTTCAGAAAACGTGCTTATCTCGGCGAGAAAAAGCGATTTCGGCAATAAAATTTAAAACGCGTGTAAAACATAAACCAAACGATGAAATTGGTTATTTCTTCATGTATAATGATCAACTCGATACTCCCTAGCCCCCCTAGCCCCCAACAGCCTTTTTTTTCATAACACTTTAACCAGAGTGACGGGAGAGCGGCATTTCAGAAAACGTGCTTATCTCGGCGAGAAAAAGCGATTTCGGCAATAAAATTTAAAACGCGTGTAAAACATAAACCAAACGATGAAATTGGTTATTTCTTCATGTATAATGATCAACTCGATACTCCCTAGCCCCCAACAGCCTTTTTTTTCATAACACTTTAACCAGAGTGACGGGAGAGCGGCATTTCAGAAAACGTGCTTATCTCGGCGAGAAAAAGCGATTTCGGCAATCAAATTTAAAACGCGTGTAAAACATAAACCAAACGATGAAATTGGTTATTTCTTCATGTATAATGATCAACTCGATACTCCCTAGCCCCCAACAGCCTTTTTTTCATAACACTTTAACCAGAGTGACGGGAGAGCGGCATTTCAGAAAACGTGCTTATCTCGGCGAGAAAAAGCGATTACGGCAATAACATTTAAAACGCGTGTAAAACATAAACCAAACGATGAAATTGGTTATTTCTTCATGTATAATGATCAACTCGATACTCCCTAGCCCCCAACAGCCTTTTTTTTCATAACACTTTAACCAGAGTGACGGGAGAGCGGCATTTCAGAAAACGTGCTTATCTCGGCGAGAAAAAGCGATTTCGGCAATAAAATTTAAAACGCGTGTAAAACATAAACCAAACGATGAAATTGGTTATTTCTTCATGTATAATGATCAACTCAATACTCCCTAGCCCCCAACAGCCTTTTTTTTCATAACACTTTAACCAGAGTGACGGGAGAGCGGCATTTCAGAAAACGTGCTTATCTCGGCGAGAAAAAGCGATTTCGGCAATAAAATTTAAAACGCGTGTAAAACATAAACCAAACGATGAAATTGGTTATTTCTTCATGTATAATGATCAACTCGATACTCCCTAGCCCCCAACAGCCTTTTTTTTCATAACACTTTAACCAGAGTGACGGGAGAGCGGCATTTCAAAAAACGTGCTTATCTCGGCGAGAAAAAGCGATTTCGGCAGTAAAATTTAAAACGCGTGTAAAACATAAACCAAACGATGAAATTGGTTATTTTTTCATGTATAATGATCAACTCGATACTCCCTAGCCCCCAACAGCCTTTTTTTTCATAACACTTTAACCAGAGTGACGGGAGAGCGGCATTTCAGAAAACGTGCTTATCTCGGCGAGAAAAAGCGATTTCGGCAATAAAATTTAAAACGCGTGTAAAACATAAACCAAACGATGAAATTGGTTATTTCTTCATGTATAATGATCAACTCGATACTCCCTAGCCCCCAACAGCCTTTTTTTTCATAACACTTTAACCAGAGTGACGGGAGAGCGGCATTTCAGAAAACGTGCTTATCTCGGCGAGAAAAAGCGATTTCGGCAATAAAATTTAAAACGCGTGTAAAACATAAACCAAACGATGAAATTGGTTATTTCTTCATGTATAATGATCAACTCGATACTCCCTAGCCCCCAACAGCCTTTTTTTTCATAACACTTTAACCAGAGTGACGGGAGAGTGGCATTTCAGAAAACGTGCTTATCTCGGCGAGAAAAAGCGATTTCGGCAATAAAATTTAAAACGCGTGTAAAACATAAACCAAACGATGAAATTGGTTATTTCTTCATGTTTAATGATCAACTCGATACTCCCTAGCCCCCAACAGCCTTTTTTTTCATAACACTTTAACCAGAGTGACGGGAGAGCGGCATTTCAGAAAACGTGCTTATCTCGGCGAGAAAAAGCGATTTCGGCAATAAAATTTAAAACGCGTGTAAAACATAAACCAAACGATGAAATTGGTTATTTCTTCATGTATAATGATCAACTCGATACTCCCTAGCCCCCAACAGCCTTTTTTTTCATAACACTTTAACCAGAGTGACGGGAGAGCGGCATTTCAGAAAACGTGCTTATCTCGGCGAGAAAAAGCGATTTCGGCAATAAAATTTAAAACGCGTGTAAAACATAAACCAAACGATGAAATTGGTTATTTCTTCATGTATAATGATCAACTCGATACTCCCTAGCCCCCAACAGCCTTTTTTTTCATAACACTTTAACCAGAGTGACGGGAGAGCGGCATTTCAGAAAACGTGCTTATCTCGGCGAGAAAAAGCGATTTCGGCAATAAAATTTAAAACGCGTGTAAAACATAAACCAAACGATGAAATTGGTTATTTCTTCATGTATAATGATCAACTCGATACTCCCTAGCCCCCAACAGCCTTTTTTTTCATAACACTTTAACCAGAGTGACGGGAGAGCGGCATTTCAGAAAACGTGCTTATCTCGGCGAGAAAAAGCGATTTCGGCAATAAAATTTAAAACGCGTGTAAAACATAAACCAAACGATGAAATTGGTTATTTCTTCATGTATAATGATCAACTCGATACTCCCTAGCCCCCAACAGCCTTTTTTTTCATAACACTTTAACCAGAGTGACGGGAGAGCGGCATTTCAGAAAACGTGCTTATCTCGGCGAGAAAAAGCGATTTCGGCAATAAAATTTAAAACGCGTGTAAAACATAAACCAAACGATGAAATTGGTTATTTCTTCATGTATAATGATCAACTCGATACTCCCTAGCCCCCAACAGCCTTTTTTTTCATAACACTTTAACCAGAGTGACGGGAGAGCGGCATTTCAGAAAACGTGCTTATCTCGGCGAGAAAAAGCGATTTCGGCAATAAAATTTAAAACGCGTGTAAAACATAAACCAAACGATGAAATTGGTTATTTCTTCATGTATAATGATCAACTCGATACTCCCTAGCCCCCAACAGCCTTTTTTTTCATAACACTTTAACCAGAGTGACGGGAGAGCGGCATTTCAGAAAACGTGCTTATCTCGGCGAGAAAAAGCGATTTCGGCAATAAAATTTAAAACGCGTGTAAAACATAAACAAAACGATGAAATTGGTTATTTCTTCATGTATAATGATCAACTCGATACTCCCTAGCCCCCAACAGCCTTTTTTTTCATAACACTTTAACCAGAGTGACGGGAGAGCGGCATTTCAGAAAACGTGCTTATCTCGGCGAGAAAAAGCGTTTTCGGCAATAAAATTTAAAACGCGTGTAAAACATAAACCAAACGATGAAATTGGTTATTTTTTCATGTATAATGATCAACTCGATACTCCCTAGCCCCCAACAGCCTTTTTTTTCATAACACTTTAACCAGAGTGACGGGAGAGCGGCATTTCAGAAAACGTGCTTATCTCGGCGAGAAAAAGCGATTTCGGCAATAAAATTTAAAACGCGTGTAAAACATAAACCAAACGATGAAATTGGTTATTTCTTCATGTATAATGATCAACTCGATACTCCCTAGCCCCCAACAGCCTTTTTTTTCATAACACTTTAACCAGAGTGACGGGAGAGCGGCATTTCAGAAAACGTGCTTATCTCGGCGAGAAAAAGCGATTTCGGCAATAAAATTTAAAACGCGTGTAAAACATAAACCAAACGATGAAATTGGTTATTTCTTCATGTATAATGATCAACTCGATACTCCCTAGCCCCCAACAGCCTTTTTTTTCATAACACTTTAACCAGAGTGACGGGAGAGCGGCATTTCAGAAAACGTGCTTATCTCGGCGAGAAAAAGCGATTTCGGCAATAAAATTTAAAACGCGTGTAAAACATAAACCAAACGATGAAATTGCTTATTTCTTCATGTATAATGATCAACTCGATACTCCCTAGCCCCCAACAGCCTTTTTTTTCATAACACTTTAACCAGAGTGACGGGAGAGCGGCATTTCAGAAAACGTGCTTATCTCGGCGAGAAAAAGCGATTTCGGCAATAAAATTTAAAACGCGTGTAAAACATAAACCAAACGATGAAATTGGGTATTTCTTCATGTATAATGATCAACTCGATACTCCCTAGCCCCCAACAGCCTTTTTTTTCATAACACTTTAACCAGAGTGACGGGAGAGCGGCATTTCAGAAAACGTGCTTATCTCGGCGAGAAAAAGCGATTTCAGCAATAAAATTTAAAACGCGTGTAAAACATAAACCAAACGATGAAATTGGTTATTTCTTCATGTATAATGATCAACTCGATACTCCCTAGCCCCCAACAGCCTTTTTTTTCATAACACTTTAACCAGAGTGACGGGAGAGCGGCATTTCAGAAAACGTGCTTATCTCGACGAGAAAAAGCGATTTCGGCAATAAAATTTAAAACGCGTGTAAAACATAAACCAAACGATGAAATTGGTTATTTCTTCATGTATAATGATCAACTCGATACTCCCTAGCCCCCAACAGCCTTTTTTTTCATAACACTTTAACCAGAGTGACGGGAGAGCGGCATTTCAGAAAACGTGCTTATCTCGGCGAGAAAAAGCGATTTCGGCAATAAAATTTATTGGTCAAAGGTACGGAGCTATGGAGCCCTGGAGCTCTGGAGGTATGGAGCTATGGTGCTATGGAGCTCTGAAGCCATGGAGCTCTGGTGCTATGGAGCTCTGGAGCTCTGGAGGTATGGAGCTCTGGAGGTATGGAGCTATGGAGCCCTCGAGCTCTGGAGGTATGGAGCTATGGAGCTCTGAAGCCATGGAGCTCTGGTGCTATGGAGCTCTGGAGCTCTGGAGGTATGGAGCTCTGGAGGTATGGAGCTCTGGAGGTATGGAGCTATGGAGCCCTGGAGCTCTGGAGGTATGGAGCTATGGTGCTATGGAGCTCTGAAGCCATGGAGCTCTGGTGCTATGGAGCTCTGGAGGTATGGAGCTCTGGAGGTATGGAGCTCTGGAGGTATGGAGCTATGGAGCCCTGGAGCTCTGGAGGTATGGAGCTATGGTGCTATGGAGCTCTGAAGCCATGGAGCTCTGGTGCTATGGAGCTCTGGAGGTATGGAGCTCTGGAGGTATGGAGCTCTGGAGGTATGGAGCTATGGAGCCCTGGAGCTCTGGAGGTATGGAGCTATGGTGCTATGGAGCTCTGAAGCCATGGAGCTCTGGTGCTATGGAGCTATGGAGCTCTGGTGCTATGGAGCTATGGAGGTATGGAGCCACCAGCCAGCACCCTCCGTGGCTCGATCAATGGAAGTGTTTTAGGTACCAGGCAGCCAAAGGGCCGAGGCCTCACGCTCGACCACGCCGGCGCAGAGTTCCAGCCGCTCGGATAAGCTCTGTCACTCACCCGCCGCGCAGCCACCGGTAACGGGGAAATGTCGCCGCCTGGCGGACACGCCGTTGTAAATGAATGGGCTTTCGCACTTAGTGCAATTTTCGCCAACTCTCTGACTTAGAGCTATGGAAGTATGGAGCTATGGAGCCACCAGCCACCCAGGCTGGAGCTATGGAGCTCTGGAGGTATGGAGCTCAGGTGCTATGGAAGTATGGAGCTATGGAGCTATGGAAGTATGGAGCTATGGAGCTATGGAGCTCTGGAAGTATGGAGCTATGGAGCTCTGGAGGTATGGAGCTATGGAGCCCTGGAGCCCTGGAGCTATGGAGCTCTGGTGCTATGGAGGTATGGAGCTCTGGAGGTATGGAGCTCTGGAGGTATGGAGCTATGGAGCTATGGAGCCCTGGAGCTATGGAGCTATGGAGCCCTGGAGCTATGGAGCTATGGAGCCCTGGAGCTATGGAGCTATGGAGCTCTGGTGCTATGGAGCTATGGAGCTCTGGTGCTATGGAGCTATGGAGCTCTGGTGCTATGGAGCTATGGAGCTCTGGTGCTATGGAGCTATGGAGCTCTGGAAGTATGGAGCTATGGAGCTCTGGAGGTATGGAGCTATGGAGCCCTGGAGCTATGGAGCCCTGGAGCTATGGAAGTATGGAGCTCTGGTGCTATGGAGCTATGGAGCTCTGGTGCTATGGAGCTATGGAGCTCTGGAGCTATGGAGCTCTGGAGGTATGGAGCTATGGAGCTATGGAGCTCTGGAGGTATGGAGCTATGGAGATATGGAAGTATGGAGCTCTGGTGCTATGGAGCTATGGAGCTCTGGTGCTATGGAGCTATGGAGCTCTGGTGCTATGGAGCTATGGAGCTATGGAGCTCTGGAAGTATGGAGCTCTGGTGCTATGGAGCTATGGAGCTCTGGTGCTATGGAGCTATGGAGCTCTGGTGCTATGGAGCTATGGAGCTCTGGTGCTATGGAGCTCTGGTGCTATGGAGCTCTGGTGCTATGGAGCTATGGAGCTCTGGTGCTATGGAGCTATGGAGCTTTGGAGGTATGGAGCTCTGGAGGTATGGAGCTCTGGAGGTATGGAGCTTTGGAGCCCTGGAGCTCTGGAGGTATGGAGCTATGGTGCTATGGAGCTCTGAAGCCATGGAGCTCTGGTGCTATGGAGCTCTGGAGCTCTGGAGGTATGGAGCTCTGGAGGTATGGAGCTATGGAGCCCTGGAGCTCTGGAGGTATGGAGCTATGGTGCTATGGAGCTCTGAAGCCATGGAGCTCTGGTGCTATGGAGCTCTGGAGCTCTGGAGGTATGGAGCTATGGAGCCCTGGAGCTCTGGAGGTATGGAGCTATGGTGCTATGGAGCTCTGAAGCCATGGAGCTCTGGTGCTATGGAGCTCTGGAGCTCTGGAGGTATGGAGCTCTGGAGGTATGGAGCTCTGGAGGTATGGAGCTATGGAGCCCTGGAGCTCTGGAGGTATGGAGCTATGGTGCTATGGAGCTCTGAAGCCATGGAGCTCTGGTGCTATGGAGCTCTGGAGGTATGGAGCTCTGGAGGTATGGAGCTCTGGAGGTATGGAGCTATGGAGCCCTGGAGCTCTGGAGGTATGGAGCTATGGTGCTATGGAGCTCTGAAGCCATGGAGCTCTGGTGCTATGGAGCTATGGAGCTCTGGTGCTATGGAGCTATGGAGGTATGGAGCCACCAGCCAGCACCCTCCGTGGCTGGATCAATGGAAGTGTTTTAGGTACCAGGCAGCCAAAGGGCCGAGGCCTCACGCTCGACCACGCCGGCGCAGAGTTCCAGCCGCTCGGATAAGCTCTGTCACTCACCCGCCGCGCAGCCACCGGTAACGGGGAAATGTCGCCGCCTTGTGGACACGCCGTTGTAAATGAATGGGCTTTCGCACTTAGTGCAATTTTCGCCAACTCTCTGACTTAGAGCTATGGAAGTATGGAGCTATGGAGCCACCAGCCACCCAGGCTGGAGCTCTGGAGCTCTGGAGGTATGGAGCTCTGGTGCTATGGAAGTATGGAGCTCTGGTGCTATGGAAGTATGGAGCTATGGAGGTATGGAAGTATGGAGCTATGGAAGTATGGAGCTATGGAGCTCTGGAAGTATGGAGCTATGGAGCTCTGGAGGTATGGAGCCCTGGAGCTATGGAGCCCTGGAGCTATGGAAGTATGGAGCTCTGGTGCTATGGAGCTATGGAGCTCTGGTGCTATGGAGCTATGGAGCTATGGAGCTCTGGAGCTATGGAGCTCTGGAGGTATGGAGCTATGGAGCTATGGAGCTCTGGAGGTATGGAGCTATGGAGCTATGGAAGTATGGAGCTCTGGTGCTATGGAGCTATGGAGCTCTGGTGCTATGGAGCTATGGAGCTCTGGTGCTATGGAGCTATGGAGCTATGGAGCTCTGGAAGTATGGAGCTCTGGTGCTATGGAGCTATGGAGCTCTGGTGCTATGGAGCTATGGAGCTCTGGTGCTATGGAGCTCTGGTGCTATGGAGCTCTGGTGCTATGGAGCTATGGAGCTCTGGTGCTATGGAGCTCTGGAGGTATGGAGCTCTGGAGGTATGGAGCTCTGGAGGTATGGAGCTATGGAGCCCTGGAGCTCTGGAGGTATGGAGCTATGGTGCTATGGAGCTCTGAAGCCATGGAGCTCTGGTGCTATGGAGCTATGGAGCTCTGGTGCTATGGAGCTATGGAGCTATGGAGCTCTGGAAGTATGGAGCTCTGGTGCTATGGAGCTATGGAGCTCTGGTGCTATGGAGCTATGGAGCTCTGGTGCTATGGAGCTATGGAGCTCTGGTGCTATGGAGCTCTGGTGCTATGGAGCTCTGGTGCTATGGAGCTATGGAGCTCTGGTGCTATGGAGCTATGGAGCTCTGGAGGTATGGAGCTCTGGAGGTATGGAGCTCTAAAGGTATGGAGCTATGGAGCCCTGGAGCTCTGGAGGTATGGAGCTATGGTGCTATGGAGCTCTGAAGCCATGGAGCTCTGGTGCTATGGAGCTCTGGAGCTCTGGAGGTATGGAGCTCTGGAGGTATGGAGCTATGGAGCCCTGGAGCTCTGGAGGTATGGAGCTATGGTGCTATGGAGCTCTGAAGCCATGGAGCTCTGGTGCTATGGAGCTCTGGAGCTCTGGAGGTATGGAGCTCTGGAGGTATGGAGCTCTGGAGGTATGGAGCTATGGAGCCCTGGAGCTCTGGAGGTATGGAGCTATGGTGCTATGGAGCTCTGAAGCCATGGAGCTCTGGTGCTATGGAGCTCTGGAGGTATGGAGCTCTGGAGGTATGGAGCTCTGGAGGTATGGAGCTATGGAGCCCTGGAGCTCTGGAGGTATGGAGCTATGGTGCTATGGAGCTCTGAAGCCATGGAGCTCTGGTGCTATGGAGCTCTGGAGGTATGGAGCTCTGGAGGTATGGAGCTCTGGAGGTATGGAGCTATGGAGCCCTGGAGCTCTGGAGGTATGGAGCTATGGTGCTATGGAGCTCTGAAGCCATGGAGCTCTGGTGCTATGGAGCTATGGAGCTCTGGTGCTATGGAGCTATGGAGGTATGGAGCCACCAGCCAGCACCCTCCGTGGCTGGATCAATGGAAGTGTTTTAGGTACCAGGCAGCCAAAGAGCCGAGGCCTCACGCTCGACCACGCCGGCGCAGAGTTCCAGCCGCTCGGATAAGCTCTGTCACTCACCCGCCGCGCAGCCACCGGTAACGGGGAAATGTCGCCGCCTGGCGGACACGCCGTTGTAAATGAATGGGCTTTCGCACTTAGTGCAATTTTCGCCAACTCTCTGACTTAGAGCTATGGAAGTATGGAGCTATGGAGCCACCAGCCACCCAGGTTTGAGCTATGGAGCTCTGGAGGTATGGAGCTCAGGTGCTATGGAAGTATGGAGCTATGGAGCTATGGAAGTATGGAGCTATGGAGCTATGGAGCTCTGGAAGTATGGAGCTATGGAGCTCTGGAGGTATGGAGCTATGGAGCCCTGGAGCCCTGGAGCTATGGAGCTCTGGTGCTATGGAGGTATGGAGCTCTGGAGGTATGGAGCTCTGGAGGTATGGAGCTATGGAGCTATGGAGCCCTGGAGCTATGGAGCTATGGAGCCCTGGAGCTATGGAGCTATGGAGCCCTGGAGCTATGGAGCTATGGAGCTCTGGTGCTATGGAGCTATGGAGCTCTGGTGCTATGGAGCTATGGAGCTCTGGTGCTATGGAGCTATGGAGCTCTGGTGCTATGGAGCTATGGAGCTCTGGAAGTATGGAGCTATGGAGCTCTGGAGGTATGGAGCTATGGAGCCCTGGAGCTATGGAGCCCTGGAGCTATGGAAGTATGGAGCTCTGGTGCTATGGAGCTATGGAGCTCTGGTGCTATGGAGCTATGGAGCTCTGGAGCTATGGAGCTCTGGAGGTATGGAGCTATGGAGCTATGGAGCTCTGGAGGTATGGAGCTATGGAGCTATGGAAGTATGGAGCTCTGGTGCTATGGAGCTATGGAGCTCTGGTGCTATGGAGCTATGGAGCTCTGGTGCTATGGAGCTATGGAGCTATGGAGCTCTGGAAGTATGGAGCTCTGGTGCTATGGAGCTATGGAGCTCTGGTGCTATGGAGCTATGGAGCTCTGGTGCTATGGAGCTATGGAGCTCTGGTGCTATGGAGCTCTGGTGCTATGGAGCTCTGGTGCTATGGAGCTATGGAGCTCTGGTGCTATGGAGCTATGGAGCTCTGGAGGTATGGAGCTCTGGAGGTATGGAGCTCTGGAGGTATGGAGCTTTGGAGCCCTGGAGCTCTGGAGGTATGGAGCTATGGTGCTATGGAGCTATGAAGCCATGGAGCTCTGGTGCTATGGAGCTCTGGAGCTCTGGAGGTATGGAGCTCTGGAGGTATGGAGCTATGGAGCCCTGGAGCTCTGGAGGTATGGAGCTATGGTGCTATGGAGCTCTGAAGCCATGGAGCTCTGGTGCTATGGAGCTCTGGAGCTCTGGAGGTATGGAGCTCTGGAGGTATGGAGCTATGGAGCCCTGGAGCTCTGGAGGTATGGAGCTATGGTGCTATGGAGCTCTGAAGCCATGGAGCTCTGGTGCTATGGAGCTCTGGAGCTCTGGAGGTATGGAGCTCTGGAGGTATGGAGCTCTGGAGGTATGGAGCTATGGAGCCCTGGAGCTCTGGAGGTATGGAGCTATGGTGCTATGGAGCTCTGAAGCCATGGAGCTCTGGTGCTATGGAGCTCTGGAGGTATGGAGCTCTGGAGGTATGGAGCTCTGGAGGTATGGAGCTATGGAGCCCTGGAGCTCTGGAGGTATGGAGCTATGGTGCTATGGAGCTCTGAAGCCATGGAGCTCTGGTGCTATGGAGCTCTGGAGGTATGGAGCTCTGGAGGTATGGAGCTCTGGAGGTATGGAGCTATGGAGCCCTGGAGCTCTGGAGGTATGGAGCTATGGTGCTATGGAGCTCTGAAGCCATGGAGCTCTGGTGCTATGGAGCTCTGGAGGTATGGAGCTCTGGAGGTATGGAGCTATGGAGGTATGGAGCTATGGAGCCCTGGAGCTCTGGAGGTATGGAGCTATGGTGCTATGGAGCTCTGAAGCCATGGAGCTCTGGTGCTATGGAGCTATGGAGCTCTGGTGCTATGGAGCTATGGAGGTATGGAGCCACCAGCCAGCACCCTCCGTGGCTGGATCAATGGAAGTGTTTTAGGTACCAGGCAGCCAAAGGGCCGAGGCCTCACGCTCGACCACGCCGGCGCAGAGTTCCAGCCGCTCGGATAAGCTCTGTCACTCACCCGCCGCGCAGCCACCGGTAACGGGGAAATGTCGCCGCCTTGTGGACACGCCGTTGTAAATGAATGGGCTTTCGCACTTAGTGCAATTTTCGCCAACTCTCTGACTTAGAGCTATGGAAGTATGGAGCTATGGAGCCACCAGCCACCCAGGCTGGAGCTCTGGAGCTCTGGAGGTATGGAGCTCTGGTGCTATGGAAGTATGGAGCTCTGGTGCTATGGAAGTATGGAGCTATGGAGGTATGGAAGTATGGAGCTATGGAAGTATGGAGCTATGGAGCTCTGGAAGTATGGAGCTATGGAGCTCTGGAGGTATGGAGCCCTGGAGCTATGGAGCCCTGGAGCTATGGAAGTATGGAGCTCTGGTGCTATGGAGCTATGGAGCTCTGGTGCTATGGAGCTATGGAGCTATGGAGCTCTGGAGCTATGGAGCTCTGGAGGTATGGAGCTATGGAGCTATGGAGCTCTGGAGGTATGGAGCTATGGAGCTATGGAAGTATGGAGCTCTGGTGCTATGGAGCTATGGAGCTCTGGTGCTATGGAGCTATGGAGCTCTGGTGCTATGGAGCTATGGAGCTATGGAGCTCTGGAAGTATGGAGCTCTGGTGCTATGGAGCTATGGAGCTCTGGTGCTATGGAGCTATGGAGCTCTGGTGCTATGGAGCTCTGGTGCTATGGAGCTCTGGTGCTATGGAGCTATGGAGCTCTGGTGCTATGGAGCTCTGGAGGTATGGAGCTCTGGAGGTATGGAGCTCTGGAGGTATGGAGCTATGGAGCCCTGGAGCTCTGGAGGTATGGAGCTATGGTGCTATGGAGCTCTGAAGCCATGGAGCTCTGGTGCTATGGAGCTATGGAGCTCTGGTGCTATGGAGCTATGGAGCTATGGAGCTCTGGAAGTATGGAGCTCTGGTGCTATGGAGCTATGGAGCTCTGGTGCTATGGAGCTATGGAGCTCTGGTGCTATGGAGCTATGGAGCTCTGGTGCTATGGAGCTCTGGTGCTATGGAGCTCTGGTGCTATGGAGCTATGGAGCTCTGGTGCTATGGAGCTATGGAGCTCTGGAGGTATGGAGCTCTGGAGGTATGGAGCTCTGGAGGTATGGAGCTATGGAGCCCTGGAGCTCTGGAGGTATGGAGCTATGGTGCTATGGAGCTCTGAAGCCATGGAGCTCTGGTGCTATGGAGCTCTGGAGCTCTGGAGGTATGGAGCTCTGGAGGTATGGAGCTATGGAGCCCTGGAGCTCTGGAGGTATGGAGCTATGGTGCTATGGAGCTCTGAAGCCATGGAGCTCTGGTGCTATGGAGCTCTGGAGCTCTGGAGGTATGGAGCTCTGGAGGTATGGAGCTCTGGAGGTATGGAGCTATGGAGCCCTGGAGCTCTGGAGGTATGGAGCTATGGTGCTATGGAGCTCTGAAGCCATGGAGCTCTGGTGCTATGGAGCTCTGGAGGTATGGAGCTCTGGAGGTATGGAGCTCTGGAGGTATGGAGCTATGGAGCCCTGGAGCTCTGGAGGTATGGAGCTATGGTGCTATGGAGCTCTGAAGCCATGGAGCTCTGGTGCTATGGAGCTCTGGAGGTATGGAGCTCTGGAGGTATGGAGCTCTGGAGGTATGGAGCTATGGAGCCCTGGAGCTCTGGAGGTATGGAGCTATGGTGCTATGGAGCTCTGAAGCCATGGAGCTCTGGTGCTATGGAGCTATGGAGCTCTGGTGCTATGGAGCTATGGAGGTATGGAGCCACCAGCCAGCACCCTCCGTGGCTGGATCAATGGAAGTGTTTTAGGTACCAGGCAGCCAAAGAGCCGAGGCCTCACGCTCGACCACGCCGGCGCAGAGTTCCAGCCGCTCGGATAAGCTCTGTCACTCACCCGCCGCGCAGCCACCGGTAACGGGGAAATGTCGCCGCCTGGCGGACACGCCGTTGTAAATGAATGGGCTTTCGCACTTAGTGCAATTTTCGCCAACTCTCTGACTTAGAGCTATGGAAGTATGGAGCTATGGAGCCACCAGCCACCCAGGTTTGAGCTATGGAGCTCTGGAGGTATGGAGCTCAGGTGCTATGGAAGTATGGAGCTATGGAGCTATGGAAGTATGGAGCTATGGAGCTATGGAGCTCTGGAAGTATGGAGCTATGGAGCTCTGGAGGTATGGAGCTATGGAGCCCTGGAGCCCTGGAGCTATGGAGCTCTGGTGCTATGGAGGTATGGAGCTCTGGAGGTATGGAGCTCTGGAGGTATGGAGCTATGGAGCTATGGAGCCCTGGAGCTATGGAGCTATGGAGCCCTGGAGCTATGGAGCTATGGAGCCCTGGAGCTATGGAGCTATGGAGCTCTGGTGCTATGGAGCTATGGAGCTCTGGTGCTATGGAGCTATGGAGCTCTGGTGCTATGGAGCTATGGAGCTCTGGTGCTATGGAGCTATGGAGCTCTGGAAGTATGGAGCTATGGAGCTCTGGAGGTATGGAGCTATGGAGCCCTGGAGCTATGGAGCCCTGGAGCTATGGAAGTATGGAGCTCTGGTGCTATGGAGCTATGGAGCTCTGGTGCTATGGAGCTATGGAGCTCTGGAGCTATGGAGCTCTGGAGGTATGGAGCTATGGAGCTATGGAGCTCTGGAGGTATGGAGCTATGGAGCTATGGAAGTATGGAGCTCTGGTGCTATGGAGCTATGGAGCTCTGGTGCTATGGAGCTATGGAGCTCTGGTGCTATGGAGCTATGGAGCTATGGAGCTCTGGAAGTATGGAGCTCTGGTGCTATGGAGCTATGGAGCTCTGGTGCTATGGAGCTATGGAGCTCTGGTGCTATGGAGCTATGGAGCTCTGGTGCTATGGAGCTCTGGTGCTATGGAGCTCTGGTGCTATGGAGCTATGGAGCTCTGGTGCTATGGAGCTATGGAGCTCTGGAGGTATGGAGCTCTGGAGGTATGGAGCTCTGGAGGTATGGAGCTTTGGAGCCCTGGAGCTCTGGAGGTATGGAGCTATGGTGTTATGGAGCTATGAAGCCATGGAGCTCTGGTGCTATGGAGCTCTGGAGCTCTGGAGGTATGGAGCTCTGGAGGTATGGAGCTATGGAGCCCTGGAGCTCTGGAGGTATGGAGCTATGGTGCTATGGAGCTCTGAAGCCATGGAGCTCTGGTGCTATGGAGCTCTGGAGCTCTGGAGGTATGGAGCTCTGGAGGTATGGAGCTATGGAGCCCTGGAGCTCTGGAGGTATGGAGCTATGGTGCTATGGAGCTCTGAAGCCATGGAGCTCTGGTGCTATGGAGCTCTGGAGCTCTGGAGGTATGGAGCTCTGGAGGTATGGAGCTCTGGAGGTATGGAGCTATGGAGCCCTGGAGCTCTGGAGGTATGGAGCTATGGTGCTATGGAGCTCTGAAGCCATGGAGCTCTGGTGCTATGGAGCTCTGGAGGTATGGAGCTCTGGAGGTATGGAGCTCTGGAGGTATGGAGCTATGGAGCCCTGGAGCTCTGGAGGTATGGAGCTATGGTGCTATGGAGCTCTGAAGCCATGGAGCTCTGGTGCTATGGAGCTCTGGAGGTATGGAGCTCTGGAGGTATGGAGCTCTGGAGGTATGGAGCTATGGAGCCCTGGAGCTCTGGAGGTATGGAGCTATGGTGCTATGGAGCTCTGAAGCCATGGAGCTCTGGTGCTATGGAGCTCTGGAGGTATGGAGCTCTGGAGGTATGGAGCTATGGAGGTATGGAGCTATGGAGCCCTGGAGCTCTGGAGGTATGGAGCTATGGTGCTATGGAGCTCTGAAGCCATGGAGCTCTGGTGCTATGGAGCTATGGAGCTCTGGTGCTATGGAGCTATGGAGGTATGGAGCCACCAGCCAGCACCCTCCGTGGCTGGATCAATGGAAGTGTTTTAGGTACCAGGCAGCCAAAGGGCCGAGGCCTCACGCTCGACCACGCCGGCGCAGAGTTCCAGCCGCTCGGATAAGCTCTGTCACTCACCCGCCGCGCAGCCACCGGTAACGGGGAAATGTCGCCGCCTTGTGGACACGCCGTTGTAAATGAATGGGCTTTCGCACTTAGTGCAATTTTCGCCAACTCTCTGACTTAGAGCTATGGAAGTATGGAGCTATGGAGCCACCAGCCACCCAGGCTGGAGCTCTGGAGCTCTGGAGGTATGGAGCTCTGGTGCTATGGAAGTATGGAGCTCTGGTGCTATGGAAGTATGGAGCTATGGAGGTATGGAAGTATGGAGCTATGGAAGTATGGAGCTATGGAGCTCTGGAAGTATGGAGCTATGGAGCTCTGGAGGTATGGAGCCCTGGAGCTATGGAGCCCTGGAGCTATGGAAGTATGGAGCTCTGGTGCTATGGAGCTATGGAGCTCTGGTGCTATGGAGCTATGGAGCTATGGAGCTATGGAGCTCTGGAGCTATGGAGCTCTGGAGGTATGGAGCTATGGAGCTATGGAGCTCTGGAGGTATGGAGCTATGGAGCTATGGAAGTATGGAGCTCTGGTGCTATGGAGCTATGGAGCTCTGGTGCTATGGAGCTATGGAGCTCTGGTGCTATGGAGCTATGGAGCTATGGAGCTCTGGAAGTATGGAGCTCTGGTGCTATGGAGCTATGGAGCTCTGGTGCTATGGAGCTATGGAGCTCTGGTGCTATGGAGCTCTGGTGCTATGGAGCTATGGTGCTATGGAGCTATGGAGCTCTGGTGCTATGGAGCTCTGGAGGTATGGAGCTCTGGAGGTATGGAGCTCTGGAGGTATGGAGCTATGGAGCCCTGGAGCTCTGGAGGTATGGAGCTATGGTGCTATGGAGCTCTGAAGCCATGGAGCTCTGGTGCTATGGAGCTATGGAGCTCTGGTGCTATGGAGCTATGGAGCTATGGAGCTCTGGAAGTATGGAGCTCTGGTGCTATGGAGCTATGGAGCTCTGGTGCTATGGAGCTATGGAGCTCTGGTGCTATGGAGCTATGGAGCTCTGGTGCTATGGAGCTCTGGTGCTATGGAGCTCTGGTGCTATGGAGCTATGGAGCTCTGGTGCTATGGAGCTATGGAGCTCTGGAGGTATGGAGCTCTGGAGGTATGGAGCTCTGGAGGTATGGAGCTATGGAGCCCTGGAGCTCTGGAGGTATGGAGCTATGGTGCTATGGAGCTCTGAAGCCATGGAGCTCTGGTGCTATGGAGCTCTGGAGCTCTGGAGGTATGGAGCTCTGGAGGTATGGAGCTATGGAGCCCTGGAGCTCTGGAGGTATGGAGCTATGGTGCTATGGAGCTCTGAAGCCATGGAGCTCTGGTGCTATGGAGCTCTGGAGCTCTGGAGGTATGGAGCTCTGGAGGTATGGAGCTCTGGAGGTATGGAGCTATGGAGCCCTGGAGCTCTGGAGGTATGGAGCTATGGTGCTATGGAGCTCTGAAGCCATGGAGCTCTGGTGCTATGGAGCTCTGGAGGTATGGAGCTCTGGAGGTATGGAGCTCTGGAGGTATGGAGCTATGGAGCCCTGGAGCTCTGGAGGTATGGAGCTATGGTGCTATGGAGCTCTGAAGCCATGGAGCTCTGGTGCTATGGAGCTCTGGAGCTCTGGAGGTATGGAGCTCTGGAGGTATGGAGCTATGGAGCCCTGGAGCTCTGGAGGTATGGAGCTATGGTGCTATGGAGCTCTGAAGCCATGGAGCTCTGGTGCTATGGAGCTATGGAGCTCTGGTGCTATGGAGCTATGGAGGTATGGAGCCACCAGCCAGCACCCTCCGTGGCTGGATCAATGGAAGTGTTTTAGGTACCAGGCAGCCAAAGGGCCGAGGCCTCACGCTCGACCACGCCGGCGCAGAGTTCCAGCCGCTCGGATAAGCTCTGTCACTCACCCGCCGCGCAGCCACCGGTAACGGGGAAATGTCGCCGCCTGGCGGACACGCCGTTGTAAATGAATGGGCTTTCGCACTTAGTGCAATTTTCGCCAACTCTCTGACTTAGAGCTATGGAAGTATGGAGCTATGGAGCCACCAGCCACCCAGGCTGGAGCTATGGAGCTCTGGAGGTATGGAGCTCAGGTGCTATGGAAGTATGGAGCTATGGAGCTATGGAAGTATGGAGCTATGGAGCTATGGAGCTCTGGAAGTATGGAGCTATGGAGCTCTGGAGGTATGGAGCTATGGAGCCCTGGAGCCCTGGAGCTATGGAGCTCTGGTGCTATGGAGGTATGGAGCTCTGGAGGTATGGAGCTCTGGAGGTATGGAGCTATGGAGCTATGGAGCCCTGGAGCTATGGAGCTATGGAGCCCTGGAGCTATGGAGCTATGGAGCCCTGGAGCTATGGAGCTATGGAGCTCTGGTGCTATGGAGCTATGGAGCTCTGGTGCTATGGAGCTATGGAGCTCTGGTGCTATGGAGCTATGGAGCTCTGGTGCTATGGAGCTATGGAGCTCTGGAAGTATGGTGCTATGGAGCTCTGGAGGTATGGAGCTATGGAGCCCTGGAGCTATGGAGCCCTGGAGCTATGGAAGTATGGAGCTCTGGTGCTATGGAGCTATGGAGCTCTGGTGCTATGGAGCTATGGAGCTCTGGAGCTATGGAGCTCTGGAGGTATGGAGCTATGGAGCTATGGAGCTCTGGAGGTATGGAGCTATGGTGCTATGGAGCTCTGAAGCCATGGAGCTCTGGTGCTATGGAGCTCTGGAGGTATGGAGCTCTGGAGGTATGGAGCTCTGGAGGTATGGAGCTATGGAGCCCTGGAGCTCTGGAGGTATGGAGCTATGGTGCTATGGAGCTCTGAAGCCATGGAGCTCTGGTGCTATGGAGCTATGGAGCTCTGGTGCTATGGAGCTATGGAGGTATGGAGCCACCAGCCAGCACCCTCCGTGGCTGGATCAATGGAAGTGTTTTAGGTACCAGGCAGCCAAAGGGCCGAGGCCTCACGCTCGACCACGCCGGCGCAGAGTTCCAGCCGCTCGGATAAGCTCTGTCACTCACCCGCCGCGCAGCCACCGGTAACGGGGAAATGTCGCCGCCTTGTGGACACGCCGTTGTAAATGAATGGGCTTTCGCACTTAGTGCAATTTTCGCCAACTCTCTGACTTAGAGCTATGGAAGTATGGAGCTATGGAGCCACCAGCCACCCAGGCTGGAGCTCTGGAGCTCTGGAGGTATGGAGCTCTGGTGCTATGGAAGTATGGAGCTCTGGTGCTATGGAAGTATGGAGCTATGGAGGTATGGAAGTATGGAGCTATGGAAGTATGGAGCTATGGAGCTCTGGAAGTATGGAGCTATGGAGCTCTGGAGGTATGGAGCCCTGGAGCTATGGAGCCCTGGAGCTATGGAAGTATGGAGCTCTGGTGCTATGGAGCTATGGAGCTCTGGTGCTATGGAGCTATGGAGCTATGGAGCTCTGGAGCTATGGAGCTCTGGAGGTATGGAGCTATGGAGCTATGGAGCTCTGGAGGTATGGAGCTATGGAGCTATGGAAGTATGGAGCTCTGGTGCTATGGAGCTATGGAGCTCTGGTGCTATGGAGCTATGGAGCTCTGGTGCTATGGAGCTATGGAGCTATGGAGCTCTGGAAGTATGGAGCTCTGGTGCTATGGAGCTATGGAGCTCTGGTGCTATGGAGCTATGGAGCTCTGGTGCTATGGAGCTCTGGTGCTATGGAGCTCTGGTGCTATGGAGCTATGGAGCTCTGGTGCTATGGAGCTCTGGAGGTATGGAGCTCTGGAGGTATGGAGCTCTGGAGGTATGGAGCTATGGAGCCCTGGAGCTCTGGAGGTATGGAGCTATGGTGCTATGGAGCTCTGAAGCCATGGAGCTCTGGTGCTATGGAGCTATGGAGCTCTGGTGCTATGGAGCTATGGAGCTATGGAGCTCTGGAAGTATGGAGCTCTGGTGCTATGGAGCTATGGAGCTCTGGTGCTATGGAGCTATGGAGCTCTGGTGCTATGGAGCTATGGAGCTCTGGTGCTATGGAGCTCTGGTGCTATGGAGCTCTGGTGCTATGGAGCTATGGAGCTCTGGTGCTATGGAGCTATGGAGCTCTGGAGGTATGGAGCTCTGGAGGTATGGAGCTCTGGAGGTATGGAGCTATGGAGCCCTGGAGCTCTGGAGGTATGGAGCTATGGTGCTATGGAGCTCTGAAGCCATGGAGCTCTGGTGCTATGGAGCTCTGGAGCTCTGGAGGTATGGAGCTCTGGAGGTATGGAGCTCTGGAGGTATGGAGCTATGGAGCCCTGGAGCTCTGGAGGTATGGAGCTATGGTGCTATGGAGCTCTGAAGCCATGGAGCTCTGGTGCTATGGAGCTCTGGAGGTATGGAGCTCTGGAGGTATGGAGCTCTGGAGGTATGGAGCTATGGAGCCCTGGAGCTCTGGAGGTATGGAGCTATGGTGCTATGGAGCTCTGAAGCCATGGAGCTCTGGTGCTATGGAGCTCTGGAGCTCTGGAGGTATGGAGCTCTGGAGGTATGGAGCTATGGAGCCCTGGAGCTCTGGAGGTATGGAGCTATGGTGCTATGGAGCTCTGAAGCCATGGAGCTCTGGTGCTATGGAGCTATGGAGCTCTGGTGCTATGGAGCTATGGAGGTATGGAGCCACCAGCCAGCACCCTCCGTGGCTCGATCAATGGAAGTGTTTTAGGTACCAGGCAGCCAAAGGGCCGAGGCCTCACGCTCGACCACGCCGGCGCAGAGTTCCAGCCGCTCGGATAAGCTCTGTCACTCACCCGCCGCGCAGCCACCGGTAACGGGGAAATGTCGCCGCCTGGCGGACACGCCGTTGTAAATGAATGGGCTTTCGCACTTAGTGCAATTTTCGCCAACTCTCTGACTTAGAGCTATGGAAGTATGGAGCTATGGAGCCACCAGCCACCCAGGCTGGAGCTATGGAGCTCTGGAGGTATGGAGCTCAGGTGCTATGGAAGTATGGAGCTATGGAGCTATGGAAGTATGGAGCTATGGAGCTATGGAGCTCTGGAAGTATGGAGCTATGGAGCTCTGGAGGTATGGAGCTATGGAGCCCTGGAGCCCTGGAGCTATGGAGCTCTGGTGCTATGGAGGTATGGAGCTCTGGAGGTATGGAGCTCTGGAGGTATGGAGCTATGGAGCTATGGAGCCCTGGAGCTATGGAGCTATGGAGCCCTGGAGCTATGGAGCTATGGAGCCCTGGAGCTATGGAGCTATGGAGCTCTGGTGCTATGGAGCTATGGAGCTCTGGTGCTATGGAGCTATGGAGCTCTGGTGCTATGGAGCTATGGAGCTCTGGTGCTATGGAGCTATGGAGCTCTGGAAGTATGGAGCTATGGAGCTCTGGAGGTATGGAGCTATGGAGCCCTGGAGCTATGGAGCCCTGGAGCTATGGAAGTATGGAGCTCTGGTGCTATGGAGCTATGGAGCTCTGGTGCTATGGAGCTATGGAGCTCTGGAGCTATGGAGCTCTGGAGGTATGGAGCTATGGAGCTATGGAGCTCTGGAGGTATGGAGCTATGGAGCTATGGAAGTATGGAGCTCTGGTGCTATGGAGCTATGGAGCTCTGGTGCTATGGAGCTATGGAGCTCTGGTGCTATGGAGCTATGGAGCTATGGAGCTCTGGAAGTATGGAGCTCTGGTGCTATGGAGCTACGGAGCTCTGGTGCTATGGAGCTATGGAGCTCTGGTGCTATGGAGCTATGGAGCTCTGGTGCTATGGAGCTCTGGTGCTATGGAGCTCTGGTGCTATGGAGCTATGGAGCTCTGGTGCTATGGAGCTATGGAGCTCTGGAGGTATGGAGCTCTGGAGGTATGGAGCTCTGGAGGTATGGAGCTTTGGAGCCCTGGAGCTCTGGAGGTATGGAGCTATGGTGCTATGGAGCTCTGAAGCCATGGAGCTCTGGTGCTATGGAGCTCTGGAGCTCTGGAGGTATGGAGCTCTGGAGGTATGGAGCTATGGAGCCCTGGAGCTCTGGAGGTATGGAGCTATGGTGCTATGGAGCTCTGAAGCCATGGAGCTCTGGTGCTATGGAGCTCTGGAGCTCTGGAGGTATGGAGCTCTGGAGGTATGGAGCTATGGAGCCCTGGAGCTCTGGAGGTATGGAGCTATGGTGCTATGGAGCTCTGAAGCCATGGAGCTCTGGTGCTATGGAGCTCTGGAGCTCTGGAGGTATGGAGCTCTGGAGGTATGGAGCTCTGGAGGTATGGAGCTATGGAGCCCTGGAGCTCTGGAGGTATGGAGCTATGGTGCTATGGAGCTCTGAAGCCATGGAGCTCTGGTGCTATGGAGCTCTGGAGGTATGGAGCTCTGGAGGTATGGAGCTCTGGAGGTATGGAGCTATGGAGCCCTGGAGCTCTGGAGGTATGGAGCTATGGTGCTATGGAGCTCTGAAGCCATGGAGCTCTGGTGCTATGGAGCTCTGGAGGTATGGAGCTCTGGAGGTATGGAGCTCTGGAGGTATGGAGCTATGGAGCCCTGGAGCTCTGGAGGTATGGAGCTATGGTGCTATGGAGCTCTGAAGCCATGGAGCTCTGGTGCTATGGAGCTCTGGAGGTATGGAGCTCTGGAGGTATGGAGCTCTGGAGGTATGGAGCTATGGAGCCCTGGAGCTCTGGAGGTATGGAGCTATGGTGCTATGGAGCTCTGAAGCCATGGAGCTCTGGTGCTATGGAGCTATGGAGCTCTGGTGCTATGGAGCTATGGAGGTATGGAGCCACCAGCCAGCACCCTCCGTGGCTGGATCAATGGAAGTGTTTTAGGTACCAGGCAGCCAAAGGGCCGAGGCCTCACGCTCGACCACGCCGGCGCAGAGTTCCAGCCGCTCGGATAAGCTCTGTCACTCACCCGCCGCGCAGCCACCGGTAACGGGGAAATGTCGCCGCCTTGTGGACACGCCGTTGTAAATGAATGGGCTTTCGCACTTAGTGCAATTTTCGCCAACTCTCTGACTTAGAGCTATGGAAGTATGGAGCTATGGAGCCACCAGCCACCCAGGCTGGAGCTCTGGAGCTCTGGAGGTATGGAGCTCTGGTGCTATGGAAGTATGGAGCTCTGGTGCTATGGAAGTATGGAGCTATGGAGGTATGGAAGTATGGAGCTATGGAAGTATGGAGCTATGGAGCTCTGGAAGTATGGAGCTATGGAGCTCTGGAGGTATGGAGCCCTGGAGCTATGGAGCCCTGGAGCCCTGGAGCTATGGAAGTATGGAGCTCTGGTGCTATGGAGCTATGGAGCTCTGGTGCTATGGAGCTATGGAGCTATGGAGCTCTGGAGCTATGGAGCTCTGGAGGTATGGAGCTATGGAGCTATGGAGCTCTGGAGGTATGGAGCTATGGAGCTATGGAAGTATGGAGCTCTGGTGCTATGGAGCTATGGAGCTCTGGTGCTATGGAGCTATGGAGCTCTGGTGCTATGGAGCTATGGAGCTATGGAGCTCTGGAAGTATGGAGCTCTGGTGCTATGGAGCTATGGAGCTCTGGTGCTATGGAGCTATGGAGCTCTGGTGCTATGGAGCTCTGGTGCTATGGAGCTCTGGTGCTATGGAGCTATGGAGCTCTGGTGCTATGGAGCTCTGGAGGTATGGAGCTCTGGAGGTATGGAGCTCTGGAGGTATGGAGCTATGGAGCCCTGGAGCTCTGGAGGTATGGAGCTATGGTGCTATGGAGCTCTGAAGCCATGGAGCTCTGGTGCTATGGAGCTATGGAGCTCTGGTGCTATGGAGCTATGGAGCTATGGAGCTCTGGAAGTATGGAGCTCTGGTGCTATGGAGCTATGGAGCTCTGGTGCTATGGAGCTATGGAGCTCTGGTGCTATGGAGCTATGGAGCTCTGGTGCTATGGAGCTCTGGTGCTATGGAGCTCTGGTGCTATGGAGCTATGGAGCTCTGGTGCTATGGAGCTATGGAGCTCTGGAGGTATGGAGCTCTGGAGGTATGGAGCTCTGGAGGTATGGAGCTATGGAGCCCTGGAGCTCTGGAGGTATGGAGCTATGGTGCTATGGAGCTCTGAAGCCATGGAGCTCTGGTGCTATGGAGCTCTGGAGCTCTGGAGGTATGGAGCTCTGGAGGTATGGAGCTATGGAGCCCTGGAGCTCTGGAGGTATGGAGCTATGGTGCTATGGAGCTCTGAAGCCATGGAGCTCTGGTGCTATGGAGCTCTGGAGCTCTGGAGGTATGGAGCTCTGGAGGTATGGAGCTCTGGAGGTATGGAGCTATGGAGCCCTGGAGCTCTGGAGGTATGGAGCTATGGTGCTATGGAGCTCTGAAGCCATGGAGCTCTGGTGCTATGGAGCTCTGGAGGTATGGAGCTCTGGAGGTATGGAGCTCTGGAGGTATGGAGCTATGGAGCCCTGGAGCTCTGGAGGTATGGAGCTATGGTGCTATGGAGCTCTGAAGCCATGGAGCTCTGGTGCTATGGAGCTCTGGAGGTATGGAGCTCTGGAGGTATGGAGCTATGGAGCCCTGGAGCTCTGGAGGTATGGAGCTATGGTGCTATGGAGCTCTGAAGCCATGGAGCTCTGGTGCTATGGAGCTATGGAGCTCTGGTGCTATGGAGCTATGGAGGTATGGAGCCACCAGCCAGCACCCTCCGTGGCTGGATCAATGGAAGTGTTTTAGGTACCAGGCAGCCAAAGGGCCGAGGCCTCACGCTCGACCACGCCGGCGCAGAGTTCCAGCCGCTCGGATAAGCTCTGTCACTCACCCGCCGCGCAGCCACCGGTAACGGGGAAATGTCGCCGCCTTGTGGACACGCCGTTGTAAATGAATGGGCTTTCGCACTTAGTGCAATTTTCGCCAACTCTCTGACTTAGAGCTATGGAAGTATGGAGCTATGGAGCCACCAGCCACCCAGGCTGGAGCTCTGGAGCTCTGGAGGTATGGAGCTCTGGTGCTATGGAAGTATGGAGCTCTGGTGCTATGGAAGTATGGAGCTATGGAGGTATGGAAGTATGGAGCTATGGAAGTATGGAGCTATGGAGCTCTGGAAGTATGGAGCTATGGAGCTCTGGAGGTATGGAGCCCTGGAGCTATGGAGCCCTGGAGCTATGGAAGTATGGAGCTCTGGTGCTATGGAGCTATGGAGCTCTGGTGCTATGGAGCTATGGAGCTATGGAGCTCTGGAGCTATGGAGCTCTGGAGGTATGGAGCTATGGAGCTATGGAGCTCTGGAGGTATGGAGCTATGGAGCTATGGAAGTATGGAGCTCTGGTGCTATGGAGCTATGGAGCTCTGGTGCTATGGAGCTATGGAGCTCTGGTGCTATGGAGCTATGGAGCTCTGGAAGTATGGAGCTCTGGTGCTATGGAGCTATGGAGCTCTGGTGCTATGGAGCTATGGAGCTCTGGTGCTATGGAGCTCTGGTGCTATGGAGCTCTGGTGCTATGGAGCTATGGAGCTCTGGTGCTATGGAGCTCTGGAGGTATGGAGCTCTGGAGGTATGGAGCTCTGGAGGTATGGAGCTATGGAGCCCTGGAGCTCTGGAGGTATGGAGCTATGGTGCTATGGAGCTCTGAAGCCATGGAGCTCTGGTGCTATGGAGCTATGGAGCTCTGGTGCTATGGAGCTATGGAGCTATGGAGCTCTGGAAGTATGGAGCTCTGGTGCTATGGAGCTATGGAGCTCTGGTGCTATGGAGCTATGGAGCTCTGGTGCTATGGAGCTATGGAGCTCTGGTGCTATGGAGCTCTGGTGCTATGGAGCTCTGGTGCTATGGAGCTATGGAGCTCTGGTGCTATGGAGCTATGGAGCTCTGGAGGTATGGAGCTCTGGAGGTATGGAGCTCTGGAGGTATGGAGCTATGGAGCCCTGGAGCTCTGGAGGTATGGAGCTATGGTGCTATGGAGCTCTGAAGCCATGGAGCTCTGGTGCTATGGAGCTCTGGAGCTCTGGAGGTATGGAGCTCTGGAGGTATGGAGCTATGGAGCCCTGGAGCTCTGGAGGTATGGAGCTATGGTGCTATGGAGCTCTGAAGCCATGGAGCTCTGGTGCTATGGAGCTCTGGAGCTCTGGAGGTATGGAGCTCTGGAGGTATGGAGCTCTGGAGGTATGGAGCTATGGAGCCCTGGAGCTTTGGAGGTATGGAGCTATGGTGCTATGGAGCTCTGAAGCCATGGAGCTCTGGTGCTATCGAGCTCTGGAGGTATGGAGCTCTGGAGGTATGGAGCTCTGGAGGTATGGAGCTATGGAGCCCTGGAGCTCTGGAGGTATGGAGCTATGGTGCTATGGAGCTCTGAAGCCATGGAGCTCTGGTGCTATGGAGCTCTGGAGGTATGGAGCTCTGGAGGTATGGAGCTCTGGAGGTATGGAGCTATGGAGCCCTGGAGCTCTGGAGGTATGGAGCTATGGTGCTATGGAGCTCTGAAGCCATGGAGCTCTGGTGCTATGGAGCTATGGAGCTCTGGTGCTATGGAGGTATGGAGCCACCAGCCAGCACCCTCCGTGGCTGGATCAATGGAAGTGTTTTAGGTACCAGGCAGCCAAAGGGCCGAGGCCTCACGCTCGACCACGCCGGCGCAGAGTTCCAGCCGCTCGGATAAGCTCTGTCACTCACCCGCCGCGCAGCCACCGGTAACGGGGAAATGTCGCCGCCTGGCGGACACGCCGTTGTAAATGAATGGGCTTTCGCACTTAGTGCAATTTTCGCCAACTCTCTGACTTAGAGCTATGGAAGTATGGAGCTATGGAGCCACCAGCCACCCAGGCTGGAGCTATGGAGCTCTGGAGGTATGGAGCTCAGGTGCTATGGAAGTATGGAGCTATGGAGCTATGGAAGTATGGACCTATGGAGCTATGGAGCTCTGGAAGTATGGAGCTATGGAGCTCTGGAGGTATGGAGCTATGGAGCCCTGGAGCCCTGGAGCTATGGAGCTCTGGTGCTATGGAGGTATGGAGCTCTGGAGGTATGGAGCTCTGGAGGTATGGAGCTATGGAGCTATGGAGCCCTGGAGCTATGGAGCTATGGAGCCCTGGAGCTATGGAGCTATGGAGCCCTGGAGCTATGGAGCTATGGAGCTCTGGTGCTATGGAGCTATGGAGCTCTGGTGCTATGGAGCTATGGAGCTCTGGTGCTATGGAGCTATGGAGCTCTGGTGCTATGGAGCTATGGAGCTCTGGAAGTATGGAGCTATGGAGCTCTGGAGGTATGGAGCTATGGAGCCCTGGAGCTATGGAGCCCTGGAGCTATGGAAGTATGGAGCTCTGGTGCTATGGAGCTATGGAGCTCTGGTGCTATGGAGCTATGGAGCTCTGGAGCTATGGAGCTCTGGAGGTATGGAGCTATGGAGCTATGGAGCTCTGGAGGTATGGAGCTATGGAGCTATGGAAGTATGGAGCTCTGGTGCTATGGAGCTATGGAGCTCTGGTGCTATGGAGCTATGGAGCTCTGGTGCTATGGAGCTATGGAGCTCTGGAAGTATGGAGCTCTGGTGCTATGGAGCTATGGAGCTCTGGTGCTATGGAGCTATGGAGCTCTGGTGCTATGGAGCTATGGAGCTCTGGTGCTATGGAGCTCTGGTGCTATGGAGCTATGGAGCTCTGGTGCTATGGAGCTATGGAGCTCTGGAGGTATGGAGCTCTGGAGGTATGGAGCTCTGGAGGTATGGAGCTTTGGAGCCCTGGAGCTCTGGAGGTATGGAGCTATGGTGCTATGGAGCTCTGAAGCCATGGAGCTCTGGTGCTATGGAGCTCTGGAGCTCTGGAGGTATGGAGCTCTGGAGGTATGGAGCTATGGAGCCCTGGAGCTCTGGAGGTATGGAGCTATGGTGCTATGGAGCTCTGAAGCCATGGAGCTCTGGTGCTATGGAGCTCTGGAGCTCTGGAGGTATGGAGCTCTGGAGGTATGGAGCTATGGAGCCCTGGAGCTCTGGAGGTATGGAGCTATGGTGCTATGGAGCTCTGAAGCCATGGAGCTCTGGTGCTATGGAGCTCTGGAGCTCTGGAGGTATGGAGCTCTGGAGGTATGGAGCTCTGGAGGTATGGAGCTATGGAGCCCTGGAGCTCTGGAGGTATGGAGCTATGGTGCTATGGAGCTCTGAAGCCATGGAGCTCTGGTGCTATGGAGCTCTGGAGGTATGGAGCTCTGGAGGTATGGAGCTCTGGAGGTATGGAGCTATGGAGCCCTGGAGCTCTGGAGGTATGGAGCTATGGTGCTATGGAGCTCTGAAGCCATGGAGCTCTGGTGCTATGGAGCTCTGGAGGTATGGAGCTCTGGAGGTATGGAGCTCTGGAGGTATGGAGCTATGGAGCCCTGGAGCTCTGGAGGTATGGAGCTATGGTGCTATGGAGCTCTGAAGCCATGGAGCTCTGGTGCTATGGAGCTCTGGAGGTATGGAGCTCTGGAGGTATGGAGCTCTGGAGGTATGGAGCTATGGAGCCCTGGAGCTCTGGAGGTATGGAGCTATGGTGCTATGGAGCTCTGAAGCCATGGAGCTCTGGTGCTATGGAGCTATGGAGCTCTGGTGCTATGGAGCTATGGAGGTATGGAGCCACCAGCCAGCACCCTCCGTGGCTGGATCAATGGAAGTGTTTTAGGTACCAGGCAGCCAAAGGGCCGAGGCCTCACGCTCGACCACGCCGGCGCAGAGTTCCAGCCGCTCGGATAAGCTCTGTCACTCACCCGCCGCGCAGCCACCGGTAACGGGGAAATGTCGCCGCCTTGTGGACACGCCGTTGTAAATGAATGGGCTTTCGCACTTAGTGCAATTTTCGCCAACTCTCTGACTTAGAGCTATGGAAGTATGGAGCTATGGAGCCACCAGCCACCCAGGCTGGAGCTCTGGAGCTCTGGAGGTATGGAGCTCTGGTGCTATGGAAGTATGGAGCTCTGGTGCTATGGAAGTATGGAGCTATGGAGGTATGGAAGTATGGAGCTATGGAAGTATGGAGCTATGGAGCTCTGGAAGTATGGAGCTATGGAGCTCTGGAGGTATGGAGCCCTGGAGCTATGGAGCCCTGGAGCTATGGAAGTATGGAGCTCTGGTGCTATGGAGCTATGGAGCTCTGGTGCTATGGAGCTATGGAGCTATGGAGCTCTGGAGCTATGGAGCTCTGGAGGTATGGAGCTATGGAGCTATGGAGCTCTGGAGGTATGGAGCTATGGAGCTATGGAAGTATGGAGCTCTGGTGCTATGGAGCTATGGAGCTCTGGTGCTATGGAGCTATGGAGCTCTGGTGCTATGGAGCTATGGAGCTATGGAGCTCTGGAAGTATGGAGCTCTGGTGCTATGGAGCTATGGAGCTCTGGTGCTATGGAGCTATGGAGCTCTGGTGCTATGGAGCTCTGGTGCTATGGAGCTCTGGTGCTATGGAGCTATGGAGCTCTGGTGCTATGGAGCTATGGAGCTCTGGAGGTATGGAGCTCTGGAGGTATGGAGCTCTGGAGGTATGGAGCTATGGAGCCCTGGAGCTCTGGAGGTATGGAGCTATGGTGCTATGGAGCTCTGAAGCCATGGAGCTCTGGTGCTATGGAGCTCTGGAGCTCTGGAGGTATGGAGCTCTGGAGGTATGGAGCTATGGAGCCCTGGAGCTCTGGAGGTATGGAGCTATGGAGCTCTGAAGCCATGGAGCTCTGGTGCTATGGAGCTCTGGAGCTCTGGAGGTATGGAGCTCTGGAGGTATGGAGCTCTGGAGGTATGGAGCTATGGAGCCCTGGAGCTCTGGAGGTATGGAGCTATGGTGCTATGGAGCTCTGAAGCCATGGAGCTCTGGTGCTATGGAGCTCTGGAGGTATGGAGCTCTGGAGGTATGGAGCTCTGGAGGTATGGAGCTATGGAGCCCTGGAGCTCTGGAGGTATGGAGCTATGGTGCTATGGAGCTCTGAAGCCATGGAGCTCTGGTGCTATGGAGCTCTGGAGGTATGGAGCTCTGGAGGTATGGAGCTCTGGAGGTATGGAGCTATGGAGCCCTGGAGCTCTGGAGGTATGGAGCTATGGTGCTATGGAGTTTTGAAGCCATGGAGCTCTGGTGCTATGGAGCTATGGAGCTCTGGTGCTATGGAGCTATGGAGGTATGGAGCCACCAGCCAGCACCCTCCGTGGCTGGATCAATGGAAGTGTTTTAGGTACCAGGCAGCCAAAGGGCCGAGGCCTCACGCTCGACCACGCCGGCGCAGAGTTCCAGCCGCTCGGATAAGCTCTGTCACTCACCCGCCGCGCAGCCACCGGTAACGGGGAAATGTCGCCGCCTGGCGGACACGCCGTTGTAAATGAATGGGCTTTCGCACTTAGTGCAATTTTCACCAACTCTCTGACTTAGAGCTATGGAAGTATGGAGCTATGGAGCCACCAGCCACCCAGGCTGGAGCTATGGAGCTCTGGAGGTATGGAGCTCAGGTGCTATGGAAGTATGGAGCTATGGAGCTATGGAAGTATGGAGCTATGAAGCTATGGAGCTCTGGAAGTATGGAGCTATGGAGCTCTGGAGGTATGGAGCTATGGAGCCCTGGAGCCCTGGAGCTATGGAGCTCTGGTGCTATGGAGGTATGGAGCTCTGGAGGTATGGAGCTCTGGAGGTATGGAGCTATGGAGCTATGGAGCCCTGGAGCTATGGAGCTATGGAGCCCTGGAGCTATGGAGCTATGGAGCTCTGGTGCTATGGAGCTATGGAGCTCTGGTGCTATGGAGCTATGGAGCTCTGGTGCTATGGAGCTATGGAGCTCTGGTGCTATGGAGCTATGGAGCTCTGGAAGTATGGAGCTATGGAGCTCTGGAGGTATGGAGCTATGGAGCCCTGGAGCTATGGAGCCCTGGAGCTATGGAAGTATGGAGCTCTGGTGCTATGGAGCTATGGAGCTCTGGTGCTATGGAGCTATGGAGCTCTGGAGCTATGGAGCTCTGGAGGTATGGAGCTATGGAGCTATGGAGCTCTGGAGGTATGGAGCTATGGAGCTATGGAAGTATGGAGCTCTGGTGCTATGGAGCTATGGAGCTCTGGTGCTATGGAGCTATGGAGCTCTGGTGCTATGGAGCTATGGAGCTATGGAGCTCTGGAAGTATGGAGCTCTGGTGCTATGGAGCTATGGAGCTCTGGTGCTATGGAGCTATGGAGCTCTGGTGCTATGGAGCTATGGAGCTCTGGTGCTATGGAGCTCTGGTGCTATGGAGCTCTGGTGCTATGGAGCTATGGAGCTCTGGTGCTATGGAGCTATGGAGCTCTGGAGGTATGGAGCTCTGGAGGTATGGAGCTCTGGAGGTATGGAGCTTTGGAGCCCTGGAGCTCTGGAGGTATGGAGCTATGGTGCTATGGAGCTCTGAAGCCATGGAGCTCTGGTGCTATGGAGCTCTGGAGATCTGGAGGTATGGAGCTCTGGAGGTATGGAGCTATGGAGCCCTGGAGCTCTGGAGGTATGGAGCTATGGTGCTATGGAGCTCTGAAGCCATGGAGCTCTGGTGCTATGGAGCTCTGGAGCTCTGGAGGTATGGAGCTCTGGAGGTATGGAGCTATGGAGCCCTGGAGCTCTGGAGGTATGGAGCTATGGTGCTATGGAGCTCTGAAGCCATGGAGCTCTGGTGCTATGGAGCTCTGGAGCTCTGGAGGTATGGAGCTCTGGAGGTATGGAGCTCTGGAGGTATGGAGCTATGGAGCCCTGGAGCTCTGGAGGTATGGAGCTATGGTGCTATGGAGCTCTGAAGCCATGGAGCTCTGGTGCTATGGAGCTCTGGAGGTATGGAGCTCTGGAGGTATGGAGCTCTGGAGGTATGGAGCTATGGAGCCCTGGAGCTCTGGAGGTATGGAGCTATGGTGCTATGGAGCTCTGAAGCCATGGAGCTCTGGTGCTATGGAGCTATGGAGCTCTGGTGCTATGGAGCTATGGAGGTATGGAGCCACCAGCCAGCACCCTCCGTGGCTGGATCAATGGAAGTGTTTTAGGTACCAGGCAGCCAAAGGGCCGAGGCCTCACGCTCGACCACGCCGGCGCAGAGTTCCAGCCGCTCGGATAAGCTCTGTCACTCACCCGCCGCGCAGCCACCGGTAACGGGGAAATGTCGCCGCCTTGTGGACACGCCGTTGTAAATGAATGGGCTTTCGCACTTAGTGCAATTTTCGCCAACTCTCTGACTTAGAGCTATGGAAGTATGGAGCTATGGAGCCACCAGCCACCCAGGCTGGAGCTATGGAGCTCTGGAGGTATGGAGCTCAGGTGCTATGGAAGTATGGAGCTATGGAGCTATGGAAGTATGGAGCTATGGAGCTATGGAGCTCTGGAAGTATGGAGCTATGGAGCTCTGGAGGTATGGAGCTATGGAGCCCTGGAGCCCTGGAGCTATGGAGCTCTGGTGCTATGGAGGTATGGAGCTCTGGAGGTATGGAGCTCTGGAGGTATGGAGCTATGGAGCTATGGAGCCCTGGAGCTATGGAGCTATGGAGCCCTGGAGCTATGGAGCTATGGAGCCCTGGAGCTATGGAGCTATGGAGCTCTGGTGCTATGGAGCTATGGAGCTCTGGTGCTATGGAGCTATGGAGCTCTGGTGCTATGGAGCTATGGAGCTCTGGTGCTATGGAGCTATGGAGCTCTGGAAGTATGGAGCTATGGAGCTCTGGAGGTATGGAGCTATGGAGCCCTGGAGCTATGGAGCCCTGGAGCTATGGAAGTATGGAGCTCTGGTGCTATGGAGCTATGGAGCTCTGGTGCTATGGAGCTATGGAGCTCTGGAGCTATGGAGCTCTGGAGGTATGGAGCTATGGAGCTATGGAGCTCTGGAGGTATGGAGCTATGGAGCTATGGAAGTATGGAGCTCTGGTGCTATGGAGCTATGGAGCTCTGGTGCTATGGAGCTATGGAGCTCTGGTGCTATGGAGCTATGGAGCTATGGAGCTCTGGAAGTATGGAGCTCTGGTGCTATGGAGCTATGGAGCTCTGGTGCTATGGAGCTATGGAGCTCTGGTGCTATGGAGCTCTGGTGCTATGGAGCTCTGGTGCTATGGAGCTATGGAGCTCTGGTGCTATGGAGCTCTGGAGGTATGGAGCTCTGGAGGTATGGAGCTCTGGAGGTATGGAGCTATGGAGCCCTGGAGCTCTGGAGGTATGGAGCTATGGTGCTATGGAGCTCTGAAGCCATGGAGCTCTGGTGCTATGGAGCTCTGGAGCTCTGGAGGTATGGAGCTCTGGAGGTATGGAGCTATGGAGCCCTGGAGCTCTGGAGGTATGGAGCTATGGTGCTATGGAGCTCTGAAGCCATGGAGCTCTGGTGCTATGGAGCTCTGGAGCTCTGGAGGTATGGAGCTCTGGAGGTATGGAGCTCTGGAGGTATGGAGCTATGGAGCCCTGGAGCTCTGGAGGTATGGAGCTATGGTGCTATGGAGCTATGGAGCTCTGGTGCTATGGAGCTATGGAGCTCTGGAGGTATGGAGCTCTGGAGGTATGGAGCTCTGGAGGTATGGAGCTATGGAGCCCTGGAGCTCTGGAGGTATGGAGCTATGGTGCTATGGAGCTCTGAAGCCATGGAGCTCTGGTGCTATGGAGCTCTGGAGCTCTGGAGGTATGGAGCTCTGGAGGTATGGAGCTATGGAGCCCTGGAGCTCTGGAGGTATGGAGCTATGGTGCTATGGAGCTCTGAAGCCATGGAGCTCTGGTGCTATGGAGCTCTGGAGCTCTGGAGGTATGGAGCTCTGGAGGTATGGAGCTCTGGAGGTATGGAGCTATGGAGCCCTGGAGCTCTGGAGGTATGGAGCTATGGTGCTATGGAGCTCTGAAGCCATGGAGCTCTGGTGCTATGGAGCTCTGGAGGTATGGAGCTCTGGAGGTATGGAGCTCTGGAGGTATGGAGCTATGGAGCCCTGGAGCTCTGGAGGTATGGAGCTATGGTGCTATGGAGCTCTGAAGCCATGGAGCTCTGGTGCTATGGAGCTCTGGAGGTATGGAGCTCTGGAGGTATGGAGCTCTGGAGGTATGGAGCTATGGAGCCCTGGAGCTCTGGAGGTATGGAGCTATGGTGCTATGGAGCTCTGAAGCCATGGAGCTCTGGTGCTATGGAGCTATGGAGCTCTGGTGCTATGGAGCTATGGAGGTATGGAGCCACCAGCCAGCACCCTCCGTGGCTGGATCAATGGAAGTGTTTTAGGTACCAGGCAGCCAAAGGGCCGAGGCCTCACGCTCGACCATGCCGGCGCAGAGTTCCAGCCGCTCGGATAAGCTCTGTCACTCACCCGCCGCGCAGCCACCGGTAACGGGGAAATGTCGCCGCCTTGTGGACACGCCGTTGTAAATGAATGGGCTTTCGCACTTAGTGCAATTTTCGCCAACTCTCTGACTGGAGCTATGGAAGTATGGAGCTATGGAGCCACCAGCCACCCAGGCTGGAGCTATGGAGCTCTGGAGGTATGGAGCTCTGGTGCTATGGAAGTATGGAGCTATGGAGCTATGGAAGTATGGAGCTATGGAGCTATGGAGCTCTGGAAGTATGGAGCTATGGAGCTCTGGAGGTATGGAGCTATGGAGCCCTGGAGCCCTGGAGCTATGGAGCCCTGGAGCTATGGAGCTATGGAGCCCTGGAGCTATGGAGCTATGGAGCCCTGGAGCTATGGAGCTATGGAGCTCTGGTGCTATGGAGCTATGGAGCTCTGGTGCTATGGAGCTATGGAGCTCTGGTGCTATGGAGCTATGGAGCTCTGGTGCTATGGAGCTATGGAGCTCTGGAAGTATGGAGCTATGGAGCTCTGGAGGTATGGAGCTATGGAGCTCTGGAGGTATGGAGCTATGGAGCCCTGGAGCTATGGAGCCCTGGAGCTATGGAAGTATGGAGCTCTGGTGCTATGGAGCTATGGAGCTCTGGTGCTATGGAGCTATGGAGCTCTGGAGCTATGGAGCTCTGGAGGTATGGAGCTATGGAGCTCTGGAGGTATGGAGCTATGGAGCTCTGGAGGTATGGAGCTCTGGTGCTATGGAGCTATGGAGCTCTGGTGCTATGGAGCTATGGAGCTCTGGTGCTATGGAGCTATGGAGCTATGGAGCTCTGGAAGTATGGAGCTCTGGTGCTATGGAGCTATGGAGCTCTGGTGCTATGGAGCTATGGAGCTCTGGTGCTATGGAGCTATGGAGCTCTGGTGCTATGGAGCTATGGTGCTATGGAGCTCTGGTGCTATGGAGCTATGGAGCTCTGGTGCTATGGAGCTATGGAGCTCTGGAGGTATGGAGCTCTGGAGGTATGGAGCTCTGGAGGTATGGAGCTTTGGAGCCCTGGAGCTCTGGAGGTATGGAGCTATGGTGCTATGGAGCTCTGAAGCCATGGAGCTCTGGTGCTATGGAGCTATGGAGCTCTGGTGCTATGGAGCTATGGAGGTATGGAGCCACCAGCCAGCACCCTCCGTGGCTGGATCAATGGAAGTGTTTTAGGTACCAGGCAGCCAAAGGGCCGAGGCCTCACGCTCGACCACGCCGGCGCAGAGTTCCAGCCGCTCGGATAAGCTCTGTCACTCACCCGCCGCGCAGCCACCGGTAACGGGGAAATGTCGCCGCCTTGTGGACACGCCGTTGTAAATGAATGGGCTTTCGCACTTAGTGCAATTTTCGCCAACTCTCTGACTTAGAGCTATGGAAGTATGGAGCTATGGAGCCACCAGCCACCCAGGCTGGAGCTATGGAGCTCTGGAGGTATGGAGCTCAGGTGCTATGGAAGTATGGAGCTATGGAGCTATGGAAGTATGGAGCTATGGAGCTATGGAGCTCTGGAAGTATGGAGCTATGGAGCTCTGGAGGTATGGAGCTATGGAGCCCTGGAGCCCTGGAGCTATGGAGCTCTGGTGCTATGGAGGTATGGAGCTCTGGAGGTATGGAGCTCTGGAGGTATGGAGCTATGGAGCTATGGAGCCCTGGAGCTATGGAGCTATGGAGCCCTGGAGCTATGGAGCTATGGAGCCCTGGAGCTATGGAGCTATGGAGCTCTGGTGCTATGGAGCTATGGAGCTCTGGTGCTATGGAGCTATGGAGCTCTGGTGCTATGGAGCTATGGAGCTCTGGTGCTATGGAGCTATGGAGCTCTGGAAGTATGGAGCTATGGAGCTCTGGAGGTATGGAGCTATGGAGCCCTGGAGCTATGGAGCCCTGGAGCTATGGAAGTATGGAGCTCTGGTGCTATGGAGCTATGGAGCTCTGGTGCTATGGAGCTATGGAGCTCTGGAGCTATGGAGCTCTGGAGGTATGGAGCTATGGAGCTATGGAGCTCTGGAGGTATGGAGCTATGGAGCTATGGAAGTATGGAGCTCTGGTGCTATGGAGCTATGGAGCTCTGGTGCTATGGAGCTATGGAGCTCTGGTGCTATGGAGCTATGGAGCTATGGAGCTCTGGAAGTATGGAGCTCTGGTGCTATGGAGCTATGGAGCTCTGGTGCTATGGAGCTATGGAGCTCTGGTGCTATGGAGCTCTGGTGCTATGGAGCTCTGGTGCTATGGAGCTATGGAGCTCTGGTGCTATGGAGCTCTGGAGGTATGGAGCTCTGGAGGTATGGAGCTCTGGAGGTATGGAGCTATGGAGCCCTGGAGCTCTGGAGGTATGGAGCTATGGTGCTATGGAGCTCTGAAGCCATGGAGCTCTGGTGCTATGGAGCTCTGGAGCTCTGGAGGTATGGAGCTCTGGAGGTATGGAGCTATGGAGCCCTGGAGCTCTGGAGGTATGGAGCTATGGTGCTATGGAGCTCTGAAGCCATGGAGCTCTGGTGCTATGGAGCTCTGGAGCTCTGGAGGTATGGAGCTCTGGAGGTATGGAGCTCTGGAGGTATGGAGCTATGGAGCCCTGGAGCTCTGGAGGTATGGAGCTATGGTGCTATGGAGCTATGGAGCTCTGGTGCTATGGAGCTATGGAGCTCTGGAGGTATGGAGCTCTGGAGGTATGGAGCTCTGGAGGTATGGAGCTATGGAGCCCTGGAGCTCTGGAGGTATGGAGCTATGGTGCTATGGAGCTCTGAAGCCATGGAGCTCTGGTGCTATGGAGCTCTGGAGCTCTGGAGGTATGGAGCTCTGGAGGTATGGAGCTATGGAGCCCTGGAGCTCTGGAGGTATGGAGCTATGGTGCTATGGAGCTCTGAAGCCATGGAGCTCTGGTGCTATGGAGCTCTGGAGCTCTGGAGGTATGGAGCTCTGGAGGTATGGAGCTCTGGAGGTATGGAGCTATGGAGCCCTGGAGCTCTGGAGGTATGGAGCTATGGTGATATGGAGCTCTGAAGCCATGGAGCTCTGGTGCTATGGAGCTCTGGAGGTATGGAGCTCTGGAGGTATGGAGCTCTGGAGGTATGGAGCTATGGAGCCCTGGAGCTCTGGAGGTATGGAGCTATGGTGCTATGGAGCTCTGAAGCCATGGAGCTCTGGTGCTATGGAGCTCTGGAGGTATGGAGCTCTGGAGGTATGGAGCTCTGGAGGTATGGAGCTATGGAGCCCTGGAGCTCTGGAGGTATGGAGCTATGGTGCTATGGAGCTCTGAAGCCATGGAGCTCTGGTGCTATGGAGCTATGGAGCTCTGGTGCTATGGAGCTATGGAGGTATGGAGCCACCAGCCAGCACCCTCCGTGGCTGGATCAATGGAAGTGTTTTAGGTACCAGGCAGCCAAAGGGCCGAGGCCTCACGCTCGACCATGCCGGCGCAGAGTTCCAGCCGCTCGGATAAGCTCTGTCACTCACCCGCCGCGCAGCCACCGGTAACGGGGAAATGTCGCCGCCTTGTGGACACGCCGTTGTAAATGAATGGGCTTTCGCACTTAGTGCAATTTTCGCCAACTCTCTGACTGGAGCTATGGAAGTATGGAGCTATGGAGCCACCAGCCACCCAGGCTGGAGCTATGGAGCTCTGGAGGTATGGAGCTCTGGTGCTATGGAAGTATGGAGCTATGGAGCTATGGAAGTATGGAGCTATGGAGCTATGGAGCTCTGGAAGTATGGAGCTATGGAGCTCTGGAGGTATGGAGCTATGGAGCCCTGGAGCCCTGGAGCTATGGAGCCCTGGAGCTATGGAGCTATGGAGCCCTGGAGCTATGGAGCTATGGAGCCCTGGAGCTATGGAGCTATGGAGCTCTGGTGCTATGGAGCTATGGAGCTCTGGTGCTATGGAGCTATGGAGCTCTGGTGCTATGGAGCTATGGAGCTCTGGTGCTATGGAGCTATGGAGCTCTGGAAGTATGGAGCTATGGAGCTCTGGAGGTATGGAGCTATGGAGCTCTGGAGGTATGGAGCTATGGAGCCCTGGAGCTATGGAGCCCTGGAGCTATGGAAGTATGGAGCTCTGGTGCTATGGAGCTATGGAGCTCTGGTGCTATGGAGCTATGGAGCTCTGGAGCTATGGAGCTCTGGAGGTATGGAGCTATGGAGCTCTGGAGGTATGGAGCTATGGAGCTCTGGAGGTATGGAGCTCTGGTGCTATGGAGCTATGGAGCTCTGGTGCTATGGAGCTATGGAGCTCTGGTGCTATGGAGCTATGGAGCTATGGAGCTCTGGAAGTATGGAGCTCTGGTGCTATGGAGCTATGGAGCTCTGGTGCTATGGAGCTATGGAGCTCTGGTGCTATGGAGCTATGGAGCTCTGGTGCTATGGAGCTATGGTGCTATGGAGCTCTGGTGCTATGGAGCTATGGAGCTCTGGTGCTATGGAGCTATGGAGCTCTGGAGGTATGGAGCTCTGGAGGTATGGAGCTCTGGAGGTATGGAGCTTTGGAGCCCTGGAGCTCTGGAGGTATGGAGCTATGGTGCTATGGAGCTCTGAAGCCATGGAGCTCTGGTGCTATGGAGCTATGGAGCTCTGGTGCTATGGAGCTATGGAGGTATGGAGCCACCAGCCAGCACCCTCCGTGGCTGGATCAATGGAAGTGTTTTAGGTACCAGGCAGCCAAAGGGCCGAGGCCTCACGCTCGACCACGCCGGCGCAGAGTTCCAGCCGCTCGGATAAGCTCTGTCACTCACCCGCCGCGCAGCCACCGGTAACGGGGAAATGTCGCCGCCTTGTGGACACGCCGTTGTAAATGAATGGGCTTTCGCACTTAGTGCAATTTTCGCCAACTCTCTGACTTAGAGCTATGGAAGTATGGAGCTATGGAGCCACCAGCCACCCAGGCTGGAGCTCTGGAGCTCTGGAGGTATGGAGCTCTGGTGCTATGGAAGTATGGAGCTCTGGTGCTATGGAAGTATGGAGCTATGGAGGTATGGAAGTATGGAGCTATGGAAGTATGGAGCTATGGAGCTCTGGAAGTATGGAGCTATGGAGCTCTGGAGGTATGGAGCCCTGGAGCTATGGAGCCCTGGAGCTATGGAAGTATGGAGCTCTGGTGCTATGGAGCTATGGAGCTCTGGTGCTATGGAGCTATGGAGCTATGGAGCTCTGGAGCTATGGAGCTCTGGAGGTATGGAGCTATGGAGCTATGGAGCTCTGGAGGTATGGAGCTATGGAGCTATGGAGCTATGGAAGTATGGAGCTCTGGTGCTATGGAGCTATGGAGCTCTGGTGCTATGGAGCTATGGAGCTCTGGTGCTATGGAGCTATGGAGCTATGGAGCTCTGGAAGTATGGAGCTCTGGTGCTATGGAGCTATGGAGCTCTGGTGCTATGGAGCTATGGAGCTCTGGTGCTATGGAGCTCTGGTGCTATGGAGCTCTGGTGCTATGGAGCTATGGAGCTCTGGTGCTATGGAGCTATGGAGCTCTGGAGGTATGGAGCTCTGGAGGTATGGAGCTCTGGAGGTATGGAGCTATGGAGCCCTGGAGCTCTGGAGGTATGGAGCTATGGTGCTATGGAGCTCTGAAGCCATGGAGCTCTGGTGCTATGGAGCTCTGGAGCTCTGGAGGTATGGAGCTCTGGAGGTATGGAGCTATGGAGCCCTGGAGCTCTGGAGGTATGGAGCTATGGAGCTCTGAAGCCATGGAGCTCTGGTGCTATGGAGCTCTGGAGCTCTGGAGGTATGGAGCTCTGGAGGTATGGAGCTATGGAGCCCTGGAGCTCTGGAGGTATGGAGCTATGGTGCTATGGAGCTCTGAAGCCATGGAGCTCTGGTGCTATGGAGCTCTGGAGGTATGGAGCTCTGGAGGTATGGAGCTCTGGAGGTATGGAGCTATGGAGCCCTGGAGCTCTGGAGGTATGGAGCTATGGTGCTATGGAGCTCTGAAGCCATGGAGCTCTGGTGCTATGGAGCTCTGGAGGTATGGAGCTCTGGAGGTATGGAGCTCTGGAGGTATGGAGCTATGGAGCCCTGGAGCTCTGGAGGTATGGAGCTATGGTGCTATGGAGCTCTGAAGCCATGGAGCTCTGGTGCTATGGAGCTATGGAGCTCTGGTGCTATGGAGCTATGGAGGTATGGAGCCACCAGCCAGCACCCTCCGTGGCTGGATCAATGGAAGTGTTTTAGGTACCAGGCAGCCAAAGGGCCGAGGCCTCACGCTCGACCACGCCGGCGCAGAGTTCCAGCCGCTCGGATAAGCTCTGTCACTCACCCGCCGCGCAGCCACCGGTAACGGGGAAATGTCGCCGCCTGGCGGACACGCCGTTGTAAATGAATGGGCTTTCGCACTTAGTGCAATTTTCGCCAACTCTCTGACTTAGAGCTATGGAAGTATGGAGCTATGGAGCCACCAGCCACCCAGGCTGGAGCTATGGAGCTCTGGAGGTATGGAGCTCAGGTGCTATGGAAGTATGGAGCTATGGAGCTATGGAAGTATGGAGCTATGAAGCTATGGAGCTCTGGAAGTATGGAGCTATGGAGCTCTGGAGGTATGGAGCTATGGAGCCCTGGAGCCCTGGAGCTATGGAGCTCTGGTGCTATGGAGGTATGGAGCTCTGGAGGTATGGAGCTCTGGAGGTATGGAGCTATGGAGCTATGGAGCCCTGGAGCTATGGAGCTATGGAGCCCTGGAGCTATGGAGCTATGGAGCCCTGGAGCTATGGAGCTATGGAGCTCTGGTGCTATGGAGCTATGGAGCTCTGGTGCTATGGAGCTATGGAGCTCTGGTGCTATGGAGCTATGGAGCTCTGGTGCTATGGAGCTATGGAGCTCTGGAAGTATGGAGCTATGGAGCTCTGGAGGTATGGAGCTATGGAGCCCTGGAGCTATGGAGCCCTGGAGCTATGGAAGTATGGAGCTCTGGTGCTATGGAGCTATGGAGCTCTGGTGCTATGGAGCTATGGAGCTCTGGAGCTATGGAGCTCTGGAGGTATGGAGCTCTGGAGGTATGGAGCTTTGGAGCCCTGGAGCTCTGGAGGTATGGAGCTATGGTGCTATGGAGCTCTGAAGCCATGGAGCTCTGGTGCTATGGAGCTCTGGAGCTCTGGAGGTATGGAGCTCTGGAGGTATGGAGCTATGGAGCCCTGGAGCTCTGGAGGTATGGAGCTATGGTGCTATGGAGCTCTGAAGCCATGGAGCTCTGGTGCTATGGAGCTCTGGAGCTCTGGAGGTATGGAGCTCTGGAGGTATGGAGCTATGGAGCCCTGGAGCTCTGGAGGTATGGAGCTATGGTGCTATGGAGCTCTGAAGCCATGGAGCTCTGGTGCTATGGAGCTCTGGAGCTCTGGAGGTATGGAGCTCTGGAGGTATGGAGCTCTGGAGGTATGGAGCTATGGAGCCCTGGAGCTCTGGAGGTATGGAGCTATGGTGCTATGGAGCTCTGAAGCCATGGAGCTCTGGTGCTATGGAGCTCTGGAGGTATGGAGCTCTGGAGGTATGGAGCTCTGGAGGTATGGAGCTATGGAGCCCTGGAGCTCTGGAGGTATGGAGCTATGGTGCTATGGAGCTCTGAAGCCATGGAGCTCTGGTGCTATGGAGCTCTGGAGGTATGGAGCTCTGGAGGTATGGAGCTCTGGAGGTATGGAGCTATGGAGCCCTGGAGCTCTGGAGGTATGGAGCTATGGTGCTATGGAGCTCTGAAGCCATGGAGCTCTGGTGCTATGGAGCTCTGGAGGTATGGAGCTCTGGAGGTATGGAGCTCTGGAGGTATGGAGCTATGGAGCCCTGGAGCTCTGGAGGTATGGAGCTATGGTGCTATGGAGCTCTGAAGCCATGGAGCTCTGGTGCTATGGAGCTATGGAGCTCTGGTGCTATGGAGCTATGGAGGTATGGAGCCACCAGCCAGCACCCTCCGTGGCTGGATCAATGGAAGTGTTTTAGGTACCAGGCAGCCAAAGGGCCGAGGCCTCACGCTCGACCACGCCGGCGCAGAGTTCCAGCCGCTCGGATAAGCTCTGTCACTCACCCGCCGCGCAGCCACCGGTAACGGGGAAATGTCGCCGCCTTGTGGACACGCCGTTGTAAATGAATGGGCTTTCGCACTTAGTGCAATTTTCGCCAACTCTCTGACTTAGAGCTATGGAAGTATGGAGCTATGGAGCCACCAGCCACCCAGGCTGGAGCTCTGGAGCTCTGGAGGTATGGAGCTCTGGTGCTATGGAAGTATGGAGCTCTGGTGCTATGGAAGTATGGAGCTATGGAGGTATGGAAGTATGGAGCTATGGAAGTATGGAGCTATGGAGCTCTGGAAGTATGGAGCTATGGAGCTCTGGAGGTATGGAGCCCTGGAGCTATGGAGCCCTGGAGCTATGGAAGTATGGAGCTCTGGTGCTATGGAGCTATGGAGCTCTGGTGCTATGGAGCTATGGAGCTATGGAGCTCTGGAGCTATGGAGCTCTGGAGGTATGGAGCTATGGAGCTATGGAGCTCTGGAGGTATGGAGCTCTGGAGCTATGGAAGTATGGAGCTCTGGTGCTATGGAGCTATGGAGCTCTGGTGCTATGGAGCTATGGAGCTCTGGTGCTATGGAGCTATGGAGCTATGGAGCTCTGGAAGTATGGAGCTCTGGTGCTATGGAGCTATGGAGCTCTGGTGCTATGGAGCTATGAAGCTCTGGTGCTATGGAGCTCTGGTGCTATGGAGCTCTGGTGCTATGGAGCTATGGAGCTCTGGTGCTATGGAGCTCTGGAGGTATGGAGCTCTGGAGGTATGGAGCTCTGGAGGTATGGAGCTATGGAGCCCTGGAGCTCTGGAGGTATGGAGCTATGGTGCTATGGAGCTCTGAAGCCATGGAGCTCTGGTGCTATGGAGCTATGGAGCTCTGGTGCTATGGAGCTATGGAGCTATGGAGCTATGGAGCTCTGGAAGTATGGAGCTCTGGTGCTATGGAGCTATGGAGCTCTGGTGCTATGGAGCTATGGAGCTCTGGTCCTATGGAGCTATGGAGCTCTGGTGCTATGGAGCTCTGGTGCTATGGAGCTCTGGTGCTATGGAGCTATGGAGCTCTGGTGCTATGGAGCTATGGAGCTCTGGAGGTATGGAGCTCTGGAGGTATGGAACTCTGGAGGTATGGAGCTATGGAGCCCTGGAGCTCTGGAGGTATGGAGCTATGGTGCTATGGAGCTCTGAAGCCATGGAGCTCTGGTGCTATGGAGCTCTGGAGCTCTGGAGGTATGGAGCTCTGGAGGTATGGAGCTATGGAGCCCTGGAGCTCTGGAGGTATGGAGCTATGGTGCTATGGAGCTCTGAAGCCATGGAGCTCTGGTGCTATGGAGCTCTGGAGCTCTGGAGGTATGGAGCTCTGGAGGTATGGAGCTCTGGAGGTATGGAGCTATGGAGCCCTGGAGCTCTGGAGGTATAGAGCTATGGTGCTATGGAGCTCTGAAGCCATGGAGCTCTGGTGCTATGGAGCTCTGGAGGTATGGAGCTCTGGAGGTATGGAGCTATGGAGCCCTGGAGCTCTGGAGGTATGGAGCTATGGTGCTATGGAGCTCTGAAGCCATGGAGCTATGGTGCTATGGAGCTCTGGAGGTATGGAGCTCTGGAGGTATGGAGCTCTGGAGGTATGGAGCTATGGAGCTATGGAGCCCTGGAGCTCTGGAGGTATGGAGCTATGGTGCTATGGAGCTCTGAAGCCATGGAGCTCTGGTGCTATGGAGCTATGGAGCTCTGGTGCTATGGAGCTATGGAGGTATGGAGCCACCAGCCAGCACCCTCCGTGGCTGGATCAATGGAAGTGTTTTAGGTACCAGGCAGCCAAAGGGCCGAGGCCTCACGCTCGACCACGCCGGCGCAGAGTTCCAGCCGCTCGGATAAGCTCTGTCACTCACCCGCCGCGCAGCCACCGGTAACGGGGAAATGTCGCCGCCTTGTGGACACGCCGTTGTAAATGAATGGGCTTTCGCACTTAGTGCAATTTTCGCCAACTCTCTGACTGGAGCTATGGAAGTATGGAGCTATGGAGCCACCAGCCACCCAGGCTGGAGCTATGGAGCTCTGGAGGTATGGAGCTCTGGTGCTATGGAAGTATGGAGCTATGGAGCTATGGAAGTATGGAGCTATGGAGCTATGGAGCTCTGGAAGTATGGAGCTATGGAGCTATGGAGGTATGGAGCTATGGAGCCCTGGAGCCCTGGAGCTATGGAGCCCTGGAGCTATGGAGCTATGGAGCCCTGGAGCTATGGAGCTATGGAGCCCTGGAGCTATGGAGCTATGGAGCTCTTGTGCTATGGAGCTATGGAGCTCTGGTGCTATGGAGCTATGGAGCTCTGGTGCTATGGAGCTATGGAGCTCTGGTGCTATGGAGCTATGGAGCTCTGGAAGTATGGAGCTATGGAGCTCTGGAGGTATGGAGCTATGGAGCTCTGGAGGTATGGAGCTATGGAGCCCTGGAGCTATGGAGCCCTGGAGCTATGGAAGTATGGAGCTCTGGTGCTATGGAGCTATGGAGCTCTGGTGCTATGGAGCTATGGAGCTCTGGAGCTATGGAGCTCTGGAGGTATGGAGCTATGGAGCTCTGGAGGTATGGAGCTATGGAGCTATGGAGCTATGGAAGTATGGAGCTCTGGTGCTATGGAGCTATGGAGCTCTGGTGCTATGGAGCTATGGAGCTCTGGTGCTATGGAGCTATGGAGCTATGGAGCTCTGGAAGTATGGAGCTCTGGTGCTATGGAGCTATGGAGCTCTGGTGCTATGGAGCTATGGAGCTCTGGTGCTATGGAGCTATGGAGCTCTGGTGCTATGGAGCTATGGTGCTATGGAGCTCTGGTGCTATGGAGCTATGGAGCTCTGGTGCTATGGAGCTATGGAGCTCTGGAGGTATGGAGCTCTGGAGGTATGGAGCTCTGGAGGTATGGAGCTTTGGAGCCCTGGAGCTCTGGAGGTATGGAGCTATGGTGCTATGGAGCTCTGAAGCCATGGAGCTCTGGTGCTATGGAGCTATGGAGCTCTGGTGCTATGGAGCTATGGAGGTATGGAGCCACCAGCCAGCACCCTCCGTGGCTGGATCAATGGAAGTGTTTTAGGTACCAGGCAGCCAAAGGGCCGAGGCCTCACGCTCGACCACGCCGGCGCAGAGTTCCAGCCGCTCGGATAAGCTCTGTCACTCACCCGCCGCGCAGCCACCGGTAACGGGGAAATGTCGCCGCCTTGTGGACACGCCGTTGTAAATGAATGGGCTTTCGCACTTAGTGCAATTTTCGCCAACTCTCTGACTTAGAGCTATGGAAGTATGGAGCTATGGAGCCACCAGCCACCCAGGCTGGAGCTCTGGAGCTCTGGAGGTATGGAGCTCTGGTGCTATGGAAGTATGGAGCTCTGGTGCTATGGAAGTATGGAGCTATGGAGGTATGGAAGTATGGAGCTATGGAAGTATGGAGCTATGGAGCTCTGGAAGTATGGAGCTATGGAGCTCTGGAGGTATGGAGCCCTGGAGCTATGGAGCCCTGGAGCTATGGAAGTATGGAGCTCTGGTGCTATGGAGCTATGGAGCTCTGGTGCTATGGAGCTATGGAGCTATGGAGCTCTGGAGCTATGGAGCTCTGGAGGTATGGAGCTATGGAGCTATGGAGCTCTGGAGGTATGGAGCTATGGAGCTATGGAAGTATGGAGCTCTGGTGCTATGGAGCTATGGAGCTCTGGTGCTATGGAGCTATGGAGCTCTGGTGCTATGGAGCTATGGAGCTATGGAGCTCTGGAAGTATGGAGCTCTGGTGCTATGGAGCTATGGAGCTCTGGTGCTATGGAGCTATGGAGCTCTGGTGCTATGGAGCTCTGGTGCTATGGAGCTATGGAGCTCTGGTGCTATGGAGCTATGGAGCTCTGGAGGTATGGAGCTCTGGAGGTATGGAGCTCTGGAGGTATGGAGCTATGGAGCCCTGGAGCTCTGGAGGTATGGAGCTATGGTGCTATGGAGCTCTGAAGCCATGGAGCTCTGGTGCTATGGAGCTCTGGAGCTCTGGAGGTATGGAGCTCTGGAGGTATGGAGCTATGGAGCCCTGGAGCTCTGGAGGTATGGAGCTATGGAGCTCTGAAGCCATGGAGCTCTGGTGCTATGGAGCTCTGGAGCTCTGGAGGTATGGAGCTCTGGAGGTATGGAGCTCTGGAGGTATGGAGCTATGGAGCCCTGGAGCTCTGGAGGTATGGAGCTATGGTGCTATGGAGCTCTGAAGCCATGGAGCTCTGGTGCTATGGAGCTCTGGAGGTATGGAGCTCTGGAGGTATGGAGCTCTGGAGGTATGGAGCTATGGAGCCCTGGAGCTCTGGAGGTATGGAGCTATGGTGCTATGGAGCTCTGAAGCCATGGAGCTCTGGTGCTATGGAGCTCTGGAGGTATGGAGCTCTGGAGGTATGGAGCTCTGGAGGTATGGAGCTATGGAGCCCTGGAGCTCTGGAGGTATGGAGCTATGGTGCTATGGAGTTTTGAAGCCATGGAGCTCTGGTGCTATGGAGCTATGGAGCTCTGGTGCTATGGAGCTATGGAGGTATGGAGCCACCAGCCAGCACCCTCCGTGGCTGGATCAATGGAAGTGTTTTAGGTACCAGGCAGCCAAAGGGCCGAGGCCTCACGCTCGACCACGCCGGCGCAGAGTTCCAGCCGCTCGGATAAGCTCTGTCACTCACCCGCCGCGCAGCCACCGGTAACGGGGAAATGTCGCCGCCTGGCGGACACGCCGTTGTAAATGAATGGGCTTTCGCACTTAGTGCAATTTTCACCAACTCTCTGACTTAGAGCTATGGAAGTATGGAGCTATGGAGCCACCAGCCACCCAGGCTGGAGCTATGGAGCTCTGGAGGTATGGAGCTCAGGTGCTATGGAAGTATGGAGCTATGGAGCTATGGAAGTATGGAGCTATGAAGCTATGGAGCTCTGGAAGTATGGAGCTATGGAGCTCTGGAGGTATGGAGCTATGGAGCCCTGGAGCCCTGGAGCTATGGAGCTCTGGTGCTATGCAGGTATGGAGCTCTGGAAGTATGGAGCTCTGGAGGTATGGAGCTATGGAGCTATGGAGCCCTGGAGCTATGGAGCTATGGAGCCCTGGAGCTATGGAGCTATGGAGCTCTGGTGCTATGGAGCTATGGAGCTCTGGTGCTATGGAGCTATGGAGCTCTGGTGCTATGGAGCTATGGAGCTCTGGTGCTATGGAGCTATGGAGCTCTGGAAGTATGGAGCTATGGAGCTCTGGAGGTATGGAGCTATGGAGCCCTGGAGCTATGGAGCCCTGGAGCTATGGAAGTATGGAGCTCTGGTGCTATGGAGCTATGGAGCTCTGGTGCTATGGAGCTATGGAGCTCTGGAGCTATGGAGCTCTGGAGGTATGGAGCTATGGAGCTATGGAGCTCTGGAGGTATGGAGCTATGGAGCTATGGAAGTATGGAGCTCTGGTGCTATGGAGCTATGGAGCTCTGGTGCTATGGAGCTATGGAGCTCTGGTGCTATGGAGCTATGGAGCTATGGAGCTCTGGAAGTATGGAGCTCTGGTGCTATGGAGCTATGGAGCTCTGGTGCTATGGAGCTATGGAGCTCTGGTGCTATGGAGCTATGGAGCTCTGGTGCTATGGAGCTCTGGTGCTATGGAGCTCTGGTGCTATGGAGCTATGGAGCTCTGGTGCTATGGAGCTATGGAGCTCTGGAGGTATGGAGCTCTGGAGGTATGGAGCTCTGGAGGTATGGAGCTTTGGAGCCCTGGAGCTCTGGAGGTATGGAGCTATGGTGCTATGGAGCTCTGAAGCCATGGAGCTCTGGTGCTATGGAGCTCTGGTGCTATGGAGCTATGGAGCTCTGGAGCTATGGAGCTCTGGAGGTATGGAGCTATGGAGCTCTGGAGGTATGGAGCTATGGAGCTATGGAGCTATGGAAGTATGGAGCTCTGGTGCTATGGAGCTATGGAGCTCTGGTGCTATGGAGCTATGGAGCTCTGGTGCTATGGAGCTATGGTGCTATGGAGCTCTGAAGCCATGGAGCTCTGGTGCTATGGAGCTCTGGAGCTCTGGAGGTATGGAGCTCTGGAGGTATGGAGCTCTGGAGGTATGGAGCTATGGAGCCCTGGAGCTCTGGAGGTATGGAGCTATGGTGCTATGGAGCTCTGAAGCCATGGAGCTCTGGTGCTATGGAGCTCTGGAGGTATGGAGCTCTGGAGGTATGGAGCTCTGGAGGTATGGAGCTATGGAGCCCTGGAGCTCTGGAGGTATGGAGCTATGGTGCTATGGAGCTCTGAAGCCATGGAGCTCTGGTGCTATGGAGCTATGGAGCTCTGGTGCTATGGAGCTATGGAGGTATGGAGCCACCAGCCAGCACCCTCCGTGGCTGGATCAATGGAAGTGTTTTAGGTACCAGGCAGCCAAAGGGCCGAGGCCTCACGCTCGACCACGCCGGCGCAGAGTTCCAGCCGCTCGGATAAGCTCTGTCACTCACCCGCCGCGCAGCCACCGGTAACGGGGAAATGTCGCCGCCTTGTGGACACGCCGTTGTAAATGAATGGGCTTTCGCACTTAGTGCAATTTTCGCCAACTCTCTGACTTAGAGCTATGGAAGTATGGAGCTATGGAGCCACCAGCCACCCAGGCTGGAGCTCTGGAGCTCTGGAGGTATGGAGCTCTGGTGCTATGGAAGTATGGAGCTCTGGTGCTATGGAAGTATGGAGCTATGGAGGTATGGAAGTATGGAGCTATGGAAGTATGGAGCTATGGAGCTCTGGAAGTATGGAGCTATGGAGCTCTGGAGGTATGGAGCCCTGGAGCTATGGAGCCCTGGAGCTATGGAAGTATGGAGCTCTGGTGCTATGGAGCTATGGAGCTCTGGTGCTATGGAGCTATGGAGCTATGGAGCTCTGGAGCTATGGAGCTCTGGAGGTATGGAGCTATGGAGCTATGGAGCTCTGGAGGTATGGAGCTATGGAGCTATGGAAGTATGGAGCTCTGGTGCTATGGAGCTATGGAGCTCTGGTGCTATGGAGCTATGGAGCTCTGGTGCTATGGAGCTATGGAGCTATGGAGCTCTGGAAGTATGGAGCTCTGGTGCTATGGAGCTATGGAGCTCTGGTGCTATGGAGCTATGAAGCTCTGGTGCTATGGAGCTCTGGTGCTATGGAGCTATGGAGCTCTGGTGCTATGGAGCTCTGGAGGTATGGAGCTCTGGAGGTATGGAGCTCTGGAGGTATGGAGCTATGGAGCCCTGGAGCTCTGGAGGTATGGAGCTATGGTGCTATGGAGCTCTGAAGCCATGGAGCTCTGGTGCTATGGAGCTATGGAGCTCTGGTGCTATGGAGCTATGGAGCTATGGAGCTCTGGAAGTATGGAGCTCTGGTGCTATGGAGCTATGGAGCTCTGGTGCTATGGAGCTATGGAGCTCTGGTGCTATGGAGCTATGGAGCTCTGGTGCTATGGAGCTCTGGTGCTATGGAGCTCTGGTGCTATGGAGCTATGGAGCTCTGGTGCTATGGAGCTATGCTCTGGAGGTATGGAGCTCTGGAGGTATGGAGCTCTGGAGGTATGGAGCTATGGAGCCCTGGAGCTCTGGAGGTATGGAGCTATGGTGCTATGGAGCTCTGAAGCCATGGAGCTCTGGTGCTATGGAGCTCTGGAGCTCTGGAGGTATGGAGCTCTGGAGGTATGGAGCTATGGAGCCCTGGAGCTCTGGAGGTATGGAGCTATGGTGCTATGGAGCTCTGAAGCCATGGAGCTCTGGTGCTATGGAGCTCTGGAGCTCTGGAGGTATGGAGCTCTGGAGGTATGGAGCTCTGGAGGTATGGAGCTATGGAGCCCTGGAGCTCTGGAGGTATGGAGCTATGGTGCTATGGAGCTCTGAAGCCATGGAGCTCTGGTGCTATGGAGCTCTGGAGGTATGGAGCTCTGGAGGTATGGAGCTCTGGAGGTATGGAGCTATGGAGCCCTGGAGCTCTGGAGGTATGGAGCTATGGTGCTATGGAGCTCTGAAGCCATGGAGCTCTGGTGCTATGGAGCTCTGGAGGTATGGAGCTCTGGAGGTATGGAGCTCTGGAGGTATGGAGCTATGGAGCCCTGGAGCTCTGGAGGTATGGAGCTATGGTGCTATGGAGCTCTGAAGCCATGGAGCTCTGGTGCTATGGAGCTATGGAGCTCTGGTGCTATGGAGCTATGGAGGTATGGAGCCACCAGCCAGCACCCTCCGTGGCTGGATCAATGGAAGTGTTTTAGGTACCAGGCAGCCAAAGGGCCGAGGCCTCACGCTCGACCACGCCGGCGCAGAGTTCCAGCCGCTCGGATAAGCTCTGTCACTCACCCGCCGCGCAGCCACCGGTAACGGGGAAATGTCGCCGCCTGGCGGACACGCCGTTGTAAATGAATGGGCTTTCGCACTTAGTGCAATTTTCGCCAACTCTCTGACTTAGAGCTATGGAAGTATGGAGCTATGGAGCCACCAGCCACCCAGGCTGGAGCTATGGAGCTCTGGAGGTATGGAGCTCAGGTGCTATGGAAGTATGGAGCTATGGAGCTATGGAAGTATGGAGCTATGGAGCTATGGAGCTCTGGAAGTATGGAGCTATGGAGCTCTGGAGGTATGGAGCTATGGAGCCCTGGAGCCCTGGAGCTATGGAGCTCTGGTGCTATGGAGGTATGGAGCTCTGGAGGTATGGAGCTCTGGAGGTATGGAGCTATGGAGCTATGGAGCCCTGGAGCTATGGAGCTATGGAGCCCTGGAGCTATGGAGCTATGGAGCCCTGGAGCTATGGAGCTATGGAGCTCTGGTGCTATGGAGCTATGGAGCTCTGGTGCTATGGAGCTATGGAGCTCTGGTGCTATGGAGCTATGGAGCTCTGGAAGTATGGAGCTATGGAGCTCTGGAGGTATGGAGCTATGGAGCCCTGGAGCTATGGAGCCCTGGAGCTATGGAAGTATGGAGCTCTGGTGCTATGGAGCTATGGAGCTCTGGTGCTATGGAGCTATGGAGCTCTGGAGCTATGGAGCTCTGGAGGTATGGAGCTATGGAGCTATGGAGCTCTGGAGGTATGGAGCTATGGAAGTATGGAGCTCTGGTGCTATGGAGCTATGGAGCTCTGGTGCTATGGAGCTATGGAGCTCTGGTGCTATGGAGCTATGGAGCTATGGAGCTCTGGAAGTATGGAGCTCTGGTGCTATGGAGCTATGGAGCTCTGGTGCTATGGAGCTATGGAGCTCTGGTGCTATGGAGCTATGGAGCTCTGGTGCTATGGAGCTCTGGTGCTATGGAGCTCTGGTGCTATGGAGCTATGGAGCTCTGGTGCTATGGAGCTATGGAGCTCTGGAGGTATGGAGCTCTGGAGGTATGGAGCTCTGGAGGTATGGAGCTTTGGAGCCCTGGAGCTCTGGAGGTATGGAGCTATGGTGCTATGGAGCTCTGAAGCCATGGAGCTCTGGTGCTATGGAGCTCTGGAGCTCTGGAGGTATGGAGCTCTGGAGGTATGGAGCTATGGAGCCCTGGAGCTCTGGAGGTATGGAGCTATGGTGCTATGGAGCTCTGAAGCCATGGAGCTCTGGTGCTATGGAGCTCTGGAGCTCTGGAGGTATGGAGCTCTGGAGGTATGGAGCTATGGAGCCCTGGAGCTCTGGAGGTATGGAGCTATGGTGCTATGGAGCTCTGAAGCCATGGAGCTCTGGTGCTATGGAGCTCTGGAGCTCTGGAGGTATGGAGCTCTGGAGGTATGGAGCTCTGGAGGTATGGAGCTATGGAGCCCTGGAGCTCTGGAGGTATGGAGCTATGGTGCTATGGAGCTCTGAAGCCATGGAGCTCTGGTGCTATGGAGCTCTGGAGGTATGGAGCTCTGGAGGTATGGAGCTCTGGGGGTATGGAGCTATGGAGCCCTGGAGCTCTGGAGGTATGGAGCTATGGTGCTATGGAGCTCTGAAGCCATGGAGCTCTGGTGCTATGGAGCTCTGGAGGTATGGAGCTCTGGAGGTATGGAGCTCTGGAGGTATGGAGCTATGGAGCCCTGGAGCTCTGGAGGTATGGAGCTATGGTGCTATGGAGCTCTGAAGCCATGGAGCTCTGGTGCTATGGAGCTCTGGAGGTATGGAGCTCTGGAGGTATGGAGCTCTGGAGGTATGGAGCTATGGAGCCCTGGAGCTCTGGAGGTATGGAGCTATGGTGCTATGGAGCTCTGAAGCCATGGAGCTCTGGTGCTATGGAGCTCTGGAGGTATGGAGCTCTGGAGGTATGGAGCTCTGGAGGTATGGAGCTATGGAGCCCTGGAGCTCTGGAGGTATGGAGCTATGGTGCTATGGAGCTCTGAAGCCATGGAGCTCTGGTGCTATGGAGCTATGGAGCTCTGGTGCTATGGAGCTATGGAGGTATGGAGCCACCAGCCAGCACCCTCCGTGGCTGGATCAATGGAAGTGTTTTAGGTACCAGGCAGCCAAAGGGCCGAGGCCTCACGCTCGACCACGCCGGCGCAGAGTTCCAGCCGCTCGGATAAGCTCTGTCACTCACCCGCCGCGCAGCCACCGGTAACGGGGAAATGTCGCCGCCTTGTGGACACGCCGTTGTAAATGAATGGGCTTTCGCACTTAGTGCAATTTTCGCCAACTCTCTGACTTAGAGCTATGGAAGTATGGAGCTATGGAGCCACCAGCCACCCAGGCTGGAGCTCTGGAGCTCTGGAGGTATGGAGCTCTGGTGCTATGGAAGTATGGAGCTCTGGTGCTATGGAAGTATGGAGCTATGGAGGTATGGAAGTATGGAGCTATGGAAGTATGGAGCTATGGAGCTCTGGAAGTATGGAGCTATGGAGCTCTGGAGGTATGGAGCCCTGGAGCTATGGAGCCCTGGAGCTATGGAAGTATGGAGCTCTGGTGCTATGGAGCTATGGAGCTCTGGTGCTATGGAGCTATGGAGCTATGGAGCTCTGGAGCTATGGAGCTCTGGAGGTATGGAGCTATGGAGCTATGGAGCTCTGGAGGTATGGAGCTATGGAGCTATGGAAGTATGGAGCTCTGGTGCTATGGAGCTATGGAGCTCTGGTGCTATGGAGCTATGGAGCTCTGGTGCTATGGAGCTATGGAGCTATGGAGCTCTGGAAGTATGGAGCTCTGGTGCTATGGAGCTATGGAGCTCTGGTGCTATGGAGCTATGGAGCTCTGGTGCTATGGAGCTCTGGTGCTATGGAGCTCTGGTGCTATGGAGCTATGGAGCTCTGGTGCTATGGAGCTATGGAGCTCTGGAGGTATGGAGCTCTGGAGGTATGGAGCTCTGGAGGTATGGAGCTATGGAGCCCTGGAGCTCTGGAGGTATGGAGCTATGGTGCTATGGAGCTCTGAAGCCATGGAGCTCTGGTGCTATGGAGCTCTGGAGCTCTGGAGGTATGGAGCTCTGGAGGTATGGAGCTATGGAGCCCTGGAGCTCTGGAGGTATGGAGCTATGGAGCTCTGAAGCCATGGAGCTCTGGTGCTATGGAGCTCTGGAGCTCTGGAGGTATGGAGCTCTGGAGGTATGGAGCTCTGGAGGTATGGAGCTATGGAGCCCTGGAGCTCTGGAGGTATGGAGCTATGGTGCTATGGAGCTCTGAAGCCATGGAGCTCTGGTGCTATGGAGCTCTGGAGGTATGGAGCTCTGGAGGTATGGAGCTCTGGAGGTATGGAGCTATGGAGCCCTGGAGCTCTGGAGGTATGGAGCTATGGTGCTATGGAGCTCTGAAGCCATGGAGCTCTGGTGCTATGGAGCTCTGGAGGTATGGAGCTCTGGAGGTATGGAGCTCTGGAGGTATGGAGCTATGGAGCCCTGGAGCTCTGGAGGTATGGAGCTATGGTGCTATGGAGTTTTGAAGCCATGGAGCTCTGGTGCTATGGAGCTATGGAGCTCTGGTGCTATGGAGCTATGGAGGTATGGAGCCACCAGCCAGCACCCTCCGTGGCTGGATCAATGGAAGTGTTTTAGGTACCAGGCAGCCAAAGGGCCGAGGCCTCACGCTCGACCACGCCGGCGCAGAGTTCCAGCCGCTCGGATAAGCTCTGTCACTCACCCGCCGCGCAGCCACCGGTAACGGGGAAATGTCGCCGCCTGGCGGACACGCCGTTGTAAATGAATGGGCTTTCGCACTTAGTGCAATTTTCACCAACTCTCTGACTTAGAGCTATGGAAGTATGGAGCTATGGAGCCACCAGCCACCCAGGCTGGAGCTATGGAGCTCTGGAGGTATGGAGCTCAGGTGCTATGGAAGTATGGAGCTATGGAGCTATGGAAGTATGGAGCTATGAAGCTATGGAGCTCTGGAAGTATGGAGCTATGGAGCTCTGGAGGTATGGAGCTATGGAGCCCTGGAGCCCTGGAGCTATGGAGCTCTGGTGCTATGGAGGTATGGAGCTCTGGAGGTATGGAGCTCTGGAGGTATGGAGCTATGGAGCTATGGAGCCCTGGAGCTATGGAGCTATGGAGCCCTGGAGCTATGGAGCTATGGAGCTCTGGTGCTATGGAGCTATGGAGCTCTGGTGCTATGGAGCTATGGAGCTCTGGTGCTATGGAGCTATGGAGCTCTGGTGCTATGGAGCTATGGAGCTCTGGAAGTATGGAGCTATGGAGCTCTGGAGGTATGGAGCTATGGAGCCCTGGAGCTATGGAGCCCTGGAGCTATGGAAGTATGGAGCTCTGGTGCTATGGAGCTATGGAGCTCTGGTGCTATGGAGCTATGGAGCTCTGGAGCTATGGAGCTCTGGAGGTATGGAGCTATGGAGCTATGGAGCTCTGGAGGTATGGAGCTATGGAGCTATGGAAGTATGGAGCTCTGGTGCTATGGAGCTATGGAGCTCTGGTGCTATGGAGCTATGGAGCTCTGGTGCTATGGAGCTATGGAGCTATGGAGCTCTGGAAGTATGGAGCTCTGGTGCTATGGAGCTATGGAGCTCTGGTGCTATGGAGCTATGGAGCTCTGGTGCTATGGAGCTATGGAGCTCTGGTGCTATGGAGCTCTGGTGCTATGGAGCTCTGGTGCTATGGAGCTATGGAGCTCTGGTGCTATGGAGCTATGGAGCTCTGGAGGTATGGAGCTCTGGAGGTATGGAGCTCTGGAGGTATGGAGCTTTGGAGCCCTGGAGCTCTGGAGGTATGGAGCTATGGTGCTATGGAGCTCTGAAGCCATGGAGCTCTGGTGCTATGGAGCTCTGGAGATCTGGAGGTATGGAGCTCTGGAGGTATGGAGCTATGGAGCCCTGGAGCTCTGGAGGTATGGAGCTATGGTGCTATGGAGCTCTGAAGCCATGGAGCTCTGGTGCTATGGAGCTCTGGAGCTCTGGAGGTATGGAGCTCTGGAGGTATGGAGCTATGGAGCCCTGGAGCTCTGGAGGTATGGAGCTATGGTGCTATGGAGCTCTGAAGCCATGGAGCTCTGGTGCTATGGAGCTCTGGAGCTCTGGAGGTATGGAGCTCTGGAGGTATGGAGCTCTGGAGGTATGGAGCTATGGAGCCCTGGAGCTCTGGAGGTATGGAGCTATGGTGCTATGGAGCTCTGAAGCCATGGAGCTCTGGTGCTATGGAGCTCTGGAGGTATGGAGCTCTGGAGGTATGGAGCTCTGGAGGTATGGAGCTATGGAGCCCTGGAGCTCTGGAGGTATGGAGCTATGGTGCTATGGAGCTCTGAAGCCATGGAGCTCTGGTGCTATGGAGCTATGGAGCTCTGGTGCTATGGAGCTATGGAGGTATGGAGCCACCAGCCAGCACCCTCCGTGGCTGGATCAATGGAAGTGTTTTAGGTACCAGGCAGCCAAAGGGCCGAGGCCTCACGCTCGACCACGCCGGCGCAGAGTTCCAGCCGCTCGGATAAGCTCTGTCACTCACCCGCCGCGCAGCCACCGGTAACGGGGAAATGTCGCCGCCTTGTGGACACGCCGTTGTAAATGAATGGGCTTTCGCACTTAGTGCAATTTTCGCCAACTCTCTGACTTAGAGCTATGGAAGTATGGAGCTATGGAGCCACCAGCCACCCAGGCTGGAGCTATGGAGCTCTGGAGGTATGGAGCTCAGGTGCTATGGAAGTATGGAGCTATGGAGCTATGGAAGTATGGAGCTATGGAGCTATGGAGCTCTGGAAGTATGGAGCTATGGAGCTCTGGAGGTATGGAGCTATGGAGCCCTGGAGCCCTGGAGCTATGGAGCTCTGGTGCTATGGAGGTATGGAGCTCTGGAGGTATGGAGCTCTGGAGGTATGGAGCTATGGAGCTATGGAGCCCTGGAGCTATGGAGCTATGGAGCCCTGGAGCTATGGAGCTATGGAGCCCTGGAGCTATGGAGCTATGGAGCTCTGGTGCTATGGAGCTATGGAGCTCTGGTGCTATGGAGCTATGGAGCTCTGGTGCTATGGAGCTATGGAGCTCTGGTGCTATGGAGCTATGGAGCTCTGGAAGTATGGAGCTATGGAGCTCTGGAGGTATGGAGCTATGGAGCCCTGGAGCTATGGAGCCCTGGAGCTATGGAAGTATGGAGCTCTGGTGCTATGGAGCTATGGAGCTCTGGTGCTATGGAGCTATGGAGCTCTGGAGCTATGGAGCTCTGGAGGTATGGAGCTATGGAGCTATGGAGCTCTGGAGGTATGGAGCTATGGAGCTATGGAAGTATGGAGCTCTGGTGCTATGGAGCTATGGAGCTCTGGTGCTATGGAGCTATGGAGCTCTGGTGCTATGGAGCTATGGAGCTATGGAGCTCTGGAAGTATGGAGCTCTGGTGCTATGGAGCTATGGAGCTCTGGTGCTATGGAGCTATGGAGCTCTGGTGCTATGGAGCTCTGGTGCTATGGAGCTCTGGTGCTATGGAGCTATGGAGCTCTGGTGCTATGGAGCTCTGGAGGTATGGAGCTCTGGAGGTATGGAGCTCTGGAGGTATGGAGCTATGGAGCCCTGGAGCTCTGGAGGTATGGAGCTATGGTGCTATGGAGCTCTGAAGCCATGGAGCTCTGGTGCTATGGAGCTCTGGAGCTCTGGAGGTATGGAGCTCTGGAGGTATGGAGCTATGGAGCCCTGGAGCTCTGGAGGTATGGAGCTATGGTGCTATGGAGCTCTGAAGCCATGGAGCTCTGGTGCTATGGAGCTCTGGAGCTCTGGAGGTATGGAGCTCTGGAGGTATGGAGCTCTGGAGGTATGGAGCTATGGAGCCCTGGAGCTCTGGAGGTATGGAGCTATGGTGCTATGGAGCTATGGAGCTCTGGTGCTATGGAGCTATGGAGCTCTGGAGGTATGGAGCTCTGGAGGTATGGAGCTCTGGAGGTATGGAGCTATGGAGCCCTGGAGCTCTGGAGGTATGGAGCTATGGTGCTATGGAGCTCTGAAGCCATGGAGCTCTGGTGCTATGGAGCTCTGGAGCTCTGGAGGTATGGAGCTCTGGAGGTATGGAGCTATGGAGCCCTGGAGCTCTGGAGGTATGGAGCTATGGTGCTATGGAGCTCTGAAGCCATGGAGCTCTGGTGCTATGGAGCTCTGGAGCTCTGGAGGTATGGAGCTCTGGAGGTATGGAGCTCTGGAGGTATGGAGCTATGGAGCCCTGGAGCTCTGGAGGTATGGAGCTATGGTGCTATGGAGCTCTGAAGCCATGGAGCTCTGGTGCTATGGAGCTCTGGAGGTATGGAGCTCTGGAGGTATGGAGCTCTGGAGGTATGGAGCTATGGAGCCCTGGAGCTCTGGAGGTATGGAGCTATGGTGCTATGGAGCTCTGAAGCCATGGAGCTCTGGTGCTATGGAGCTCTGGAGGTATGGAGCTCTGGAGGTATGGAGCTCTGGAGGTATGGAGCTATGGAGCCCTGGAGCTCTGGAGGTATGGAGCTATGGTGCTATGGAGCTCTGAAGCCATGGAGCTCTGGTGCTATGGAGCTATGGAGCTCTGGTGCTATGGAGCTATGGAGGTATGGAGCCACCAGCCAGCACCCTCCGTGGCTGGATCAATGGAAGTGTTTTAGGTACCAGGCAGCCAAAGGGCCGAGGCCTCACGCTCGACCATGCCGGCGCAGAGTTCCAGCCGCTCGGATAAGCTCTGTCACTCACCCGCCGCGCAGCCACCGGTAACGGGGAAATGTCGCCGCCTTGTGGACACGCCGTTGTAAATGAATGGGCTTTCGCACTTAGTGCAATTTTCGCCAACTCTCTGACTGGAGCTATGGAAGTATGGAGCTATGGAGCCACCAGCCACCCAGGCTGGAGCTATGGAGCTCTGGAGGTATGGAGCTCTGGTGCTATGGAAGTATGGAGCTATGGAGCTATGGAAGTATGGAGCTATGGAGCTATGGAGCTCTGGAAGTATGGAGCTATGGAGCTCTGGAGGTATGGAGCTATGGAGCCCTGGAGCCCTGGAGCTATGGAGCCCTGGAGCTATGGAGCTATGGAGCCCTGGAGCTATGGAGCTATGGAGCCCTGGAGCTATGGAGCTATGGAGCTCTGGTGCTATGGAGCTATGGAGCTCTGGTGCTATGGAGCTATGGAGCTCTGGTGCTATGGAGCTATGGAGCTCTGGTGCTATGGAGCTATGGAGCTCTGGAAGTATGGAGCTATGGAGCTCTGGAGGTATGGAGCTATGGAGCTCTGGAGGTATGGAGCTATGGAGCCCTGGAGCTATGGAGCCCTGGAGCTATGGAAGTATGGAGCTCTGGTGCTATGGAGCTATGGAGCTCTGGTGCTATGGAGCTATGGAGCTCTGGAGCTATGGAGCTCTGGAGGTATGGAGCTATGGAGCTCTGGAGGTATGGAGCTATGGAGCTCTGGAGGTATGGAGCTCTGGTGCTATGGAGCTATGGAGCTCTGGTGCTATGGAGCTATGGAGCTCTGGTGCTATGGAGCTATGGAGCTATGGAGCTCTGGAAGTATGGAGCTCTGGTGCTATGGAGCTATGGAGCTCTGGTGCTATGGAGCTATGGAGCTCTGGTGCTATGGAGCTATGGAGCTCTGGTGCTATGGAGCTATGGTGCTATGGAGCTCTGGTGCTATGGAGCTATGGAGCTCTGGTGCTATGGAGCTATGGAGCTCTGGAGGTATGGAGCTCTGGAGGTATGGAGCTCTGGAGGTATGGAGCTTTGGAGCCCTGGAGCTCTGGAGGTATGGAGCTATGGTGCTATGGAGCTCTGAAGCCATGGAGCTCTGGTGCTATGGAGCTATGGAGCTCTGGTGCTATGGAGCTATGGAGGTATGGAGCCACCAGCCAGCACCCTCCGTGGCTGGATCAATGGAAGTGTTTTAGGTACCAGGCAGCCAAAGGGCCGAGGCCTCACGCTCGACCACGCCGGCGCAGAGTTCCAGCCGCTCGGATAAGCTCTGTCACTCACCCGCCGCGCAGCCACCGGTAACGGGGAAATGTCGCCGCCTTGTGGACACGCCGTTGTAAATGAATGGGCTTTCGCACTTAGTGCAATTTTCGCCAACTCTCTGACTTAGAGCTATGGAAGTATGGAGCTATGGAGCCACCAGCCACCCAGGCTGGAGCTATGGAGCTCTGGAGGTATGGAGCTCAGGTGCTATGGAAGTATGGAGCTATGGAGCTATGGAAGTATGGAGCTATGGAGCTATGGAGCTCTGGAAGTATGGAGCTATGGAGCTCTGGAGGTATGGAGCTATGGAGCCCTGGAGCCCTGGAGCTATGGAGCTCTGGTGCTATGGAGGTATGGAGCTCTGGAGGTATGGAGCTCTGGAGGTATGGAGCTATGGAGCTATGGAGCCCTGGAGCTATGGAGCTATGGAGCCCTGGAGCTATGGAGCTATGGAGCCCTGGAGCTATGGAGCTATGGAGCTCTGGTGCTATGGAGCTATGGAGCTCTGGTGCTATGGAGCTATGGAGCTCTGGTGCTATGGAGCTATGGAGCTCTGGTGCTATGGAGCTATGGAGCTCTGGAAGTATGGAGCTATGGAGCTCTGGAGGTATGGAGCTATGGAGCCCTGGAGCTATGGAGCCCTGGAGCTATGGAAGTATGGAGCTCTGGTGCTATGGAGCTATGGAGCTCTGGTGCTATGGAGCTATGGAGCTCTGGAGCTATGGAGCTCTGGAGGTATGGAGCTATGGAGCTATGGAGCTCTGGAGGTATGGAGCTATGGAGCTATGGAAGTATGGAGCTCTGGTGCTATGGAGCTATGGAGCTCTGGTGCTATGGAGCTATGGAGCTCTGGTGCTATGGAGCTATGGAGCTATGGAGCTCTGGAAGTATGGAGCTCTGGTGCTATGGAGCTATGGAGCTCTGGTGCTATGGAGCTATGGAGCTCTGGTGCTATGGAGCTCTGGTGCTATGGAGCTCTGGTGCTATGGAGCTATGGAGCTCTGGTGCTATGGAGCTCTGGAGGTATGGAGCTCTGGAGGTATGGAGCTCTGGAGGTATGGAGCTATGGAGCCCTGGAGCTCTGGAGGTATGGAGCTATGGTGCTATGGAGCTCTGAAGCCATGGAGCTCTGGTGCTATGGAGCTCTGGAGCTCTGGAGGTATGGAGCTCTGGAGGTATGGAGCTATGGAGCCCTGGAGCTCTGGAGGTATGGAGCTATGGTGCTATGGAGCTCTGAAGCCATGGAGCTCTGGTGCTATGGAGCTCTGGAGCTCTGGAGGTATGGAGCTCTGGAGGTATGGAGCTCTGGAGGTATGGAGCTATGGAGCCCTGGAGCTCTGGAGGTATGGAGCTATGGTGCTATGGAGCTATGGAGCTCTGGTGCTATGGAGCTATGGAGCTCTGGAGGTATGGAGCTCTGGAGGTATGGAGCTCTGGAGGTATGGAGCTATGGAGCCCTGGAGCTCTGGAGGTATGGAGCTATGGTGCTATGGAGCTCTGAAGCCATGGAGCTCTGGTGCTATGGAGCTCTGGAGCTCTGGAGGTATGGAGCTCTGGAGGTATGGAGCTATGGAGCCCTGGAGCTCTGGAGGTATGGAGCTATGGTGCTATGGAGCTCTGAAGCCATGGAGCTCTGGTGCTATGGAGCTCTGGAGCTCTGGAGGTATGGAGCTCTGGAGGTATGGAGCTCTGGAGGTATGGAGCTATGGAGCCCTGGAGCTCTGGAGGTATGGAGCTATGGTGATATGGAGCTCTGAAGCCATGGAGCTCTGGTGCTATGGAGCTCTGGAGGTATGGAGCTCTGGAGGTATGGAGCTCTGGAGGTATGGAGCTATGGAGCCCTGGAGCTCTGGAGGTATGGAGCTATGGTGCTATGGAGCTCTGAAGCCATGGAGCTCTGGTGCTATGGAGCTCTGGAGGTATGGAGCTCTGGAGGTATGGAGCTCTGGAGGTATGGAGCTATGGAGCCCTGGAGCTCTGGAGGTATGGAGCTATGGTGCTATGGAGCTCTGAAGCCATGGAGCTCTGGTGCTATGGAGCTATGGAGCTCTGGTGCTATGGAGCTATGGAGGTATGGAGCCACCAGCCAGCACCCTCCGTGGCTGGATCAATGGAAGTGTTTTAGGTACCAGGCAGCCAAAGGGCCGAGGCCTCACGCTCGACCATGCCGGCGCAGAGTTCCAGCCGCTCGGATAAGCTCTGTCACTCACCCGCCGCGCAGCCACCGGTAACGGGGAAATGTCGCCGCCTTGTGGACACGCCGTTGTAAATGAATGGGCTTTCGCACTTAGTGCAATTTTCGCCAACTCTCTGACTGGAGCTATGGAAGTATGGAGCTATGGAGCCACCAGCCACCCAGGCTGGAGCTATGGAGCTCTGGAGGTATGGAGCTCTGGTGCTATGGAAGTATGGAGCTATGGAGCTATGGAAGTATGGAGCTATGGAGCTATGGAGCTCTGGAAGTATGGAGCTATGGAGCTCTGGAGGTATGGAGCTATGGAGCCCTGGAGCCCTGGAGCTATGGAGCCCTGGAGCTATGGAGCTATGGAGCCCTGGAGCTATGGAGCTATGGAGCCCTGGAGCTATGGAGCTATGGAGCTCTGGTGCTATGGAGCTATGGAGCTCTGGTGCTATGGAGCTATGGAGCTCTGGTGCTATGGAGCTATGGAGCTCTGGTGCTATGGAGCTATGGAGCTCTGGAAGTATGGAGCTATGGAGCTCTGGAGGTATGGAGCTATGGAGCTCTGGAGGTATGGAGCTATGGAGCCCTGGAGCTATGGAGCCCTGGAGCTATGGAAGTATGGAGCTCTGGTGCTATGGAGCTATGGAGCTCTGGTGCTATGGAGCTATGGAGCTCTGGAGCTATGGAGCTCTGGAGGTATGGAGCTATGGAGCTCTGGAGGTATGGAGCTATGGAGCTCTGGAGGTATGGAGCTCTGGTGCTATGGAGCTATGGAGCTCTGGTGCTATGGAGCTATGGAGCTCTGGTGCTATGGAGCTATGGAGCTATGGAGCTCTGGAAGTATGGAGCTCTGGTGCTATGGAGCTATGGAGCTCTGGTGCTATGGAGCTATGGAGCTCTGGTGCTATGGAGCTATGGAGCTCTGGTGCTATGGAGCTATGGTGCTATGGAGCTCTGGTGCTATGGAGCTATGGAGCTCTGGTGCTATGGAGCTATGGAGCTCTGGAGGTATGGAGCTCTGGAGGTATGGAGCTCTGGAGGTATGGAGCTTTGGAGCCCTGGAGCTCTGGAGGTATGGAGCTATGGTGCTATGGAGCTCTGAAGCCATGGAGTGCTGGTGCTATGGAGCTATGGAGCTCTGGTGCTATGGAGCTATGGAGGTATGGAGCCACCAGCCAGCACCCTCCGTGGCTGGATCAATGGAAGTGTTTTAGGTACCAGGCAGCCAAAGGGCCGAGGCCTCACGCTCGACCACGCCGGCGCAGAGTTCCAGCCGCTCGGATAAGCTCTGTCACTCACCCGCCGCGCAGCCACCGGTAACGGGGAAATGTCGCCGCCTTGTGGACACGCCGTTGTAAATGAATGGGCTTTCGCACTTAGTGCAATTTTCGCCAACTCTCTGACTTAGAGCTATGGAAGTATGGAGCTATGGAGCCACCAGCCACCCAGGCTGGAGCTCTGGAGCTCTGGAGGTATGGAGCTCTGGTGCTATTGAAGTATGGAGCTCTGGTGCTATGGAAGTATGGAGCTATGGAGGTATGGAAGTATGGAGCTATGGAAGTATGGAGCTATGGAGCTCTGGAAGTATGGAGCTATGGAGCTCTGGAGGTATGGAGCCCTGGAGCTATGGAGCCCTGGAGCTATGGAAGTATGGAGCTCTGGTGCTATGGAGCTATGGAGCTCTGGTGCTATGGAGCTATGGAGCTATGGAGCTCTGGAGCTATGGAGCTCTGGAGGTATGGAGCTATGGAGCTATGGAGCTCTGGAGGTATGGAGCTATGGAGCTATGGAGCTATGGAAGTATGGAGCTCTGGTGCTATGGAGCTATGGAGCTCTGGTGCTATGGAGCTATGGAGCTCTGGTGCTATGGAGCTATGGAGCTATGGAGCTCTGGAAGTATGGAGCTCTGGTGCTATGGAGCTATGGAGCTCTGGTGCTATGGAGCTATGGAGCTCTGGTGCTATGGAGCTCTGGTGCTATGGAGCTCTGGTGCTATGGAGCTATGGAGCTCTGGTGCTATGGAGCTATGGAGCTCTGGAGGTATGGAGCTCTGGAGGTATGGAGCTCTGGAGGTATGGAGCTATGGAGCCCTGGAGCTCTGGAGGTATGGAGCTATGGTGCTATGGAGCTCTGAAGCCATGGAGCTCTGGTGCTATGGAGCTCTGGAGCTCTGGAGGTATGGAGCTCTGGAGGTATGGAGCTATGGAGCCCTGGAGCTCTGGAGGTATGGAGCTATGGAGCTCTGAAGCCATGGAGCTCTGGTGCTATGGAGCTCTGGAGCTCTGGAGGTATGGAGCTCTGGAGGTATGGAGCTATGGAGCCCTGGAGCTCTGGAGGTATGGAGCTATGGTGCTATGGAGCTCTGAAGCCATGGAGCTCTGGTGCTATGGAGCTCTGGAGGTATGGAGCTCTGGAGGTATGGAGCTCTGGAGGTATGGAGCTATGGAGCCCTGGAGCTCTGGAGGTATGGAGCTATGGTGCTATGGAGCTCTGAAGCCATGGAGCTCTGGTGCTATGGAGCTCTGGAGGTATGGAGCTCTGGAGGTATGGAGCTCTGGAGGTATGGAGCTATGGAGCCCTGGAGCTCTGGAGGTATGGAGCTATGGTGCTATGGAGCTCTGAAGCCATGGAGCTCTGGTGCTATGGAGCTATGGAGCTCTGGTGCTATGGAGCTATGGAGGTATGGAGCCACCAGCCAGCACCCTCCGTGGCTGGATCAATGGAAGTGTTTTAGGTACCAGGCAGCCAAAGGGCCGAGGCCTCACGCTCGACCACGCCGGCGCAGAGTTCCAGCCGCTCGGATAAGCTCTGTCACTCACCCGCCGCGCAGCCACCGGTAACGGGGAAATGTCGCCGCCTGGCGGACACGCCGTTGTAAATGAATGGGCTTTCGCACTTAGTGCAATTTTCGCCAACTCTCTGACTTAGAGCTATGGAAGTATGGAGCTATGGAGCCACCAGCCACCCAGGCTGGAGCTATGGAGCTCTGGAGGTATGGAGCTCAGGTGCTATGGAAGTATGGAGCTATGGAGCTATGGAAGTATGGAGCTATGAAGCTATGGAGCTCTGGAAGTATGGAGCTATGGAGCTCTGGAGGTATGGAGCTATGGAGCCCTGGAGCCCTGGAGCTATGGAGCTCTGGTGCTATGGAGGTATGGAGCTCTGGAGGTATGGAGCTCTGGAGGTATGGAGCTATGGAGCTATGGAGCCCTGGAGCTATGGAGCTATGGAGCCCTGGAGCTATGGAGCTATGGAGCCCTGGAGCTATGGAGCTATGGAGCTCTGGTGCTATGGAGCTATGGAGCTCTGGTGCTATGGAGCTATGGAGCTCTGGTGCTATGGAGCTATGGAGCTCTGGTGCTATGGAGCTATGGAGCTCTGGAAGTATGGAGCTATGGAGCTCTGGAGGTATGGAGCTATGGAGCCCTGGAGCTATGGAGCCCTGGAGCTATGGAAGTATGGAGCTCTGGTGCTATGGAGCTATGGAGCTCTGGTGCTATGGAGCTATGGAGCTCTGGAGCTATGGAGCTCTGGAGGTATGGAGCTCTGGAGGTATGGAGCTTTGGAGCCCTGGAGCTCTGGAGGTATGGAGCTATGGTGCTATGGAGCTCTGAAGCCATGGAGCTCTGGTGCTATGGAGCTCTGGAGCTCTGGAGGTATGGAGCTCTGGAGGTATGGAGCTATGGAGCCCTGGAGCTCTGGAGGTATGGAGCTATGGTGCTATGGAGCTCTGAAGCCATGGAGCTCTGGTGCTATGGAGCTCTGGAGCTCTGGAGGTATGGAGCTCTGGAGGTATGGAGCTATGGAGCCCTGGAGCTCTGGAGGTATGGAGCTATGGTGCTATGGAGCTCTGAAGCCATGGAGCTCTGGTGCTATGGAGCTCTGGAGCTCTGGAGGTATGGAGCTCTGGAGGTATGGAGCTCTGGAGGTATGGAGCTATGGAGCCCTGGAGCTCTGGAGGTATGGAGCTATGGTGCTATGGAGCTCTGAAGCCATGGAGCTCTGGTGCTATGGAGCTCTGGAGGTATGGAGCTCTGGAGGTATGGAGCTCTGGAGGTATGGAGCTATGGAGCCCTGGAGCTCTGGAGGTATGGAGCTATGGTGCTATGGAGCTCTGAAGCCATGGAGCTCTGGTGCTATGGAGCTCTGGAGGTATGGAGCTCTGGAGGTATGGAGCTCTGGAGGTATGGAGGTATGGAGCCCTGGAGCTCTGGAGGTATGGAGCTATGGTGCTATGGAGCTCTGAAGCCATGGAGCTCTGGTGCTATGGAGCTCTGGAGGTATGGAGCTCTGGAGGTATGGAGCTCTGGAGGTATGGAGCTATGGAGCCCTGGAGCTCTGGAGGTATGGAGCTATGGTGCTATGGAGCTCTGAAGCCATGGAGCTCTGGTGCTATGGAGCTATGGAGCTCTGGTGCTATGGAGCTATGGAGGTATGGAGCCACCAGCCAGCACCCTCCGTGGCTGGATCAATGGAAGTGTTTTAGGTACCAGGCAGCCAAAGGGCCGAGGCCTCACGCTCGACCACGCCGGCGCAGAGTTCCAGCCGCTCGGATAAGCTCTGTCACTCACCCGCCGCGCAGCCACCGGTAACGGGGAAATGTCGCCGCCTTGTGGACACGCCGTTGTAAATGAATGGGCTTTCGCACTTAGTGCAATTTTCGCCAACTCTCTGACTTAGAGCTATGGAAGTATGGAGCTATGGAGCCACCAGCCACCCAGGCTGGAGCTCTGGAGCTCTGGAGGTATGGAGCTCTGGTGCTATGGAAGTATGGAGCTCTGGTGCTATGGAAGTATGGAGCTATGGAGGTATGGAAGTATGGAGCTATGGAAGTATGGAGCTATGGAGCTCTGGAAGTATGGAGCTATGGAGCTCTGGAGGTATGGAGCCCTGGAGCTATGGAGCCCTGGAGCTATGGAAGTATGGAGCTCTGGTGCTATGGAGCTATGGAGCTCTGGTGCTATGGAGCTATGGAGCTATGGAGCTCTGGAGCTATGGAGCTCTGGAGGTATGGAGCTATGGAGCTATGGAGCTCTGGAGGTATGGAGCTCTGGAGCTATGGAAGTATGGAGCTCTGGTGCTATGGAGCTATGGAGCTCTGGTGCTATGGAGCTATGGAGCTCTGGTGCTATGGAGCTATGGAGCTATGGAGCTCTGGAAGTATGGAGCTCTGGTGCTATGGAGCTATGGAGCTCTGGTGCTATGGAGCTATGGAGCTCTGGTGCTATGGAGCTCTGGTGCTATGGAGCTCTGGTGCTATGGAGCTATGGAGCTCTGGTGCTATGGAGCTCTGGAGGTATGGAGCTCTGGAGGTATGGAGCTCTGGAGGTATGGAGCTATGGAGCCCTGGAGCTCTGGAGGTATGGAGCTATGGTGCTATGGAGCTCTGAAGCCATGGAGCTCTGGTGCTATGGAGCTATGGAGCTCTGGTGCTATGGAGCTATGGAGCTATGGAGCTATGGAGCTCTGGAAGTATGGAGCTCTGGTGCTATGGAGCTATGGAGCTCTGGTGCTATGGAGCTATGGAGCTCTGGTCCTATGGAGCTATGGAGCTCTGGTGCTATGGAGCTCTGGTGCTATGGAGCTCTGGTGCTATGGAGCTATGGAGCTCTGGTGCTATGGAGCTATGGAGCTCTGGAGGTATGGAGCTCTGGAGGTATGGAACTCTGGAGGTATGGAGCTATGGAGCCCTGGAGCTCTGGAGGTATGGAGCTATGGTGCTATGGAGCTCTGAAGCCATGGAGCTCTGGTGCTATGGAGCTCTGGAGCTCTGGAGGTATGGAGCTCTGGAGGTATGGAGCTATGGAGCCCTGGAGCTCTGGAGGTATGGAGCTATGGTGCTATGGAGCTCTGAAGCCATGGAGCTCTGGTGCTATGGAGCTCTGGAGCTCTGGAGGTATGGAGCTCTGGAGGTATGGAGCTCTGGAGGTATGGAGCTATGGAGCCCTGGAGCTCTGGAGGTATGGAGCTATGGTGCTATGGAGCTCTGAAGCCATGGAGCTCTGGTGCTATGGAGCTCTGGAGGTATGGAGCTCTGGAGGTATGGAGCTATGGAGCCCTGGAGCTCTGGAGGTATGGAGCTATGGTGCTATGGAGCTCTGAAGCCATGGAGCTATGGTGCTATGGAGCTCTGGAGGTATGGAGCTCTGGAGGTATGGAGCTCTGGAGGTATGGAGCTATGGAGCTATGGAGCCCTGGAGCTCTGGAGGTATGGAGCTATGGTGCTATGGAGCTCTGAAGCCATGGAGCTCTGGTGCTATGGAGCTATGGAGCTCTGGTGCTATGGAGCTATGGAGGTATGGAGCCACCAGCCAGCACCCTCCGTGGCTGGATCAATGGAAGTGTTTTAGGTACCAGGCAGCCAAAGGGCCGAGGCCTCACGCTCGACCACGCCGGCGCAGAGTTCCAGCCGCTCGGATAAGCTCTGTCACTCACCCGCCGCGCAGCCACCGGTAACGGGGAAATGTCGCCGCCTTGTGGACACGCCGTTGTAAATGAATGGGCTTTCGCACTTAGTGCAATTTTCGCCAACTCTCTGACTGGAGCTATGGAAGTATGGAGCTATGGAGCCACCAGCCACCCAGGCTGGAGCTATGGAGCTCTGGAGGTATGGAGCTCTGGTGCTATGGAAGTATGGAGCTATGGAGCTATGGAAGTATGGAGCTATGGAGCTATGGAGCTCTGGAAGTATGGAGCTATGGAGCTATGGAGGTATGGAGCTATGGAGCCCTGGAGCCCTGGAGCTATGGAGCCCTGGAGCTATGGAGCTATGGAGCCCTGGAGCTATGGAGCTATGGAGCCCTGGAGCTATGGAGCTATGGAGCTCTTGTGCTATGGAGCTATGGAGCTCTGGTGCTATGGAGCTATGGAGCTCTGGTGCTATGGAGCTATGGAGCTCTGGTGCTATGGAGCTATGGAGCTCTGGAAGTATGGAGCTATGGAGCTCTGGAGGTATGGAGCTATGGAGCTCTGGAGGTATGGAGCTATGGAGCCCTGGAGCTATGGAGCCCTGGAGCTATGGAAGTATGGAGCTCTGGTGCTATGGAGCTATGGAGCTCTGGTGCTATGGAGCTATGGAGCTCTGGAGCTATGGAGCTCTGGAGGTATGGAGCTATGGAGCTCTGGAGGTATGGAGCTATGGAGCTATGGAGCTATGGAAGTATGGAGCTCTGGTGCTATGGAGCTATGGAGCTCTGGTGCTATGGAGCTATGGAGCTCTGGTGCTATGGAGCTATGGAGCTATGGAGCTCTGGAAGTATGGAGCTCTGGTGCTATGGAGCTATGGAGCTCTGGTGCTATGGAGCTATGGAGCTCTGGTGCTATGGAGCTATGGAGCTCTGGTGCTATGGAGCTATGGTGCTATGGAGCTCTGGTGCTATGGAGCTATGGAGCTCTGGTGCTATGGAGCTATGGAGCTCTGGAGGTATGGAGCTCTGGAGGTATGGAGCTCTGGAGGTATGGAGCTTTGGAGCCCTGGAGCTCTGGAGGTATGGAGCTATGGTGCTATGGAGCTCTGAAGCCATGGAGCTCTGGTGCTATGGAGCTATGGAGCTCTGGTGCTATGGAGCTATGGAGGTATGGAGCCACCAGCCAGCACCCTCCGTGGCTGGATCAATGGAAGTGTTTTAGGTACCAGGCAGCCAAAGGGCCGAGGCCTCACGCTCGACCACGCCGGCGCAGAGTTCCAGCCGCTCGGATAAGCTCTGTCACTCACCCGCCGCGCAGCCACCGGTAACGGGGAAATGTCGCCGCCTTGTGGACACGCCGTTGTAAATGAATGGGCTTTCGCACTTAGTGCAATTTTCGCCAACTCTCTGACTTAGAGCTATGGAAGTATGGAGCTATGGAGCCACCAGCCACCCAGGCTGGAGCTCTGGAGCTCTGGAGGTATGGAGCTCTGGTGCTATGGAAGTATGGAGCTCTGGTGCTATGGAAGTATGGAGCTATGGAGGTATGGAAGTATGGAGCTATGGAAGTATGGAGCTATGGAGCTCTGGAAGTATGGAGCTATGGAGCTCTGGAGGTATGGAGCCCTGGAGCTATGGAGCCCTGGAGCTATGGAAGTATGGAGCTCTGGTGCTATGGAGCTATGGAGCTCTGGTGCTATGGAGCTATGGAGCTATGGAGCTCTGGAGCTATGGAGCTCTGGAGGTATGGAGCTATGGAGCTATGGAGCTCTGGAGGTATGGAGCTATGGAGCTATGGAAGTATGGAGCTCTGGTGCTATGGAGCTATGGAGCTCTGGTGCTATGGAGCTATGGAGCTCTGGTGCTATGGAGCTATGGAGCTATGGAGCTCTGGAAGTATGGAGCTCTGGTGCTATGGAGCTATGGAGCTCTGGTGCTATGGAGCTATGGAGCTCTGGTGCTATGGAGCTCTGGTGCTATGGAGCTATGGAGCTCTGGTGCTATGGAGCTATGGAGCTCTGGAGGTATGGAGCTCTGGAGGTATGGAGCTCTGGAGGTATGGAGCTATGGAGCCCTGGAGCTCTGGAGGTATGGAGCTATGGTGCTATGGAGCTCTGAAGCCATGGAGCTCTGGTGCTATGGAGCTCTGGAGCTCTGGAGGTATGGAGCTCTGGAGGTATGGAGCTATGGAGCCCTGGAGCTCTGGAGGTATGGAGCTATGGAGCTCTGAAGCCATGGAGCTCTGGTGCTATGGAGCTCTGGAGCTCTGGAGGTATGGAGCTCTGGAGGTATGGAGCTCTGGAGGTATGGAGCTATGGAGCCCTGGAGCTCTGGAGGTATGGAGCTATGGTGCTATGGAGCTCTGAAGCCATGGAGCTCTGGTGCTATGGAGCTCTGGAGGTATGGAGCTCTGGAGGTATGGAGCTCTGGAGGTATGGAGCTATGGAGCCCTGGAGCTCTGGAGGTATGGAGCTATGGTGCTATGGAGCTCTGAAGCCATGGAGCTCTGGTGCTATGGAGCTCTGGAGGTATGGAGCTCTGGAGGTATGGAGCTCTGGAGGTATGGAGCTATGGAGCCCTGGAGCTCTGGAGGTATGGAGCTATGGTGCTATGGAGTTTTGAAGCCATGGAGCTCTGGTGCTATGGAGCTATGGAGCTCTGGTGCTATGGAGCTATGGAGGTATGGAGCCACCAGCCAGCACCCTCCGTGGCTGGATCAATGGAAGTGTTTTAGGTACCAGGCAGCCAAAGGGCCGAGGCCTCACGCTCGACCACGCCGGCGCAGAGTTCCAGCCGCTCGGATAAGCTCTGTCACTCACCCGCCGCGCAGCCACCGGTAACGGGGAAATGTCGCCGCCTGGCGGACACGCCGTTGTAAATGAATGGGCTTTCGCACTTAGTGCAATTTTCACCAACTCTCTGACTTAGAGCTATGGAAGTATGGAGCTATGGAGCCACCAGCCACCCAGGCTGGAGCTATGGAGCTCTGGAGGTATGGAGCTCAGGTGCTATGGAAGTATGGAGCTATGGAGCTATGGAAGTATGGAGCTATGAAGCTATGGAGCTCTGGAAGTATGGAGCTATGGAGCTCTGGAGGTATGGAGCTATGGAGCCCTGGAGCCCTGGAGCTATGGAGCTCTGGTGCTATGCAGGTATGGAGCTCTGGAAGTATGGAGCTCTGGAGGTATGGAGCTATGGAGCTATGGAGCCCTGGAGCTATGGAGCTATGGAGCCCTGGAGCTATGGAGCTATGGAGCTCTGGTGCTATGGAGCTATGGAGCTCTGGTGCTATGGAGCTATGGAGCTCTGGTGCTATGGAGCTATGGAGCTCTGGTGCTATGGAGCTATGGAGCTCTGGAAGTATGGAGCTATGGAGCTCTGGAGGTATGGAGCTATGGAGCCCTGGAGCTATGGAGCCCTGGAGCTATGGAAGTATGGAGCTCTGGTGCTATGGAGCTATGGAGCTCTGGTGCTATGGAGCTATGGAGCTCTGGAGCTATGGAGCTCTGGAGGTATGGAGCTATGGAGCTATGGAGCTCTGGAGGTATGGAGCTATGGAGCTATGGAAGTATGGAGCTCTGGTGCTATGGAGCTATGGAGCTCTGGTGCTATGGAGCTATGGAGCTCTGGTGCTATGGAGCTATGGAGCTATGGAGCTCTGGAAGTATGGAGCTCTGGTGCTATGGAGCTATGGAGCTCTGGTGCTATGGAGCTATGGAGCTCTGGTGCTATGGAGCTCTGGTGCTATGGAGCTCTGGTGCTATGGAGCTATGGAGCTCTGGTGCTATGGAGCTATGGAGCTCTGGAGGTATGGAGCTCTGGAGGTATGGAGCTCTGGAGGTATGGAGCTTTGGAGCCCTGGAGCTCTGGAGGTATGGAGCTATGGTGCTATGGAGCTCTGAAGCCATGGAGCTCTGGTGCTATGGAGCTCTGGTGCTATGGAGCTATGGAGCTCTGGAGCTATGGAGCTCTGGAGGTATGGAGCTATGGAGCTCTGGAGGTATGGAGCTATGGAGCTATGGAGCTATGGAAGTATGGAGCTCTGGTGCTATGGAGCTATGGAGCTCTGGTGCTATGGAGCTATGGAGCTCTGGTGCTATGGAGCTATGGTGCTATGGAGCTCTGAAGCCATGGAGCTCTGGTGCTATGGAGCTCTGGAGCTCTGGAGGTATGGAGCTCTGGAGGTATGGAGCTCTGGAGGTATGGAGCTATGGAGCCCTGGAGCTCTGGAGGTATGGAGCTATGGTGCTATGGAGCTCTGAAGCCATGGAGCTCTGGTGCTATGGAGCTCTGGAGGTATGGAGCTCTGGAGGTATGGAGCTCTGGAGGTATGGAGCTATGGAGCCCTGGAGCTCTGGAGGTATGGAGCTATGGTGCTATGGAGCTCTGAAGCCATGGAGCTCTGGTGCTATGGAGCTATGGAGCTCTGGTGCTATGGAGCTATGGAGGTATGGAGCCACCAGCCAGCACCCTCCGTGGCTGGATCAATGGAAGTGTTTTAGGTACCAGGCAGCCAAAGGGCCGAGGCCTCACGCTCGACCACGCCGGCGCAGAGTTCCAGCCGCTCGGATAAGCTCTGTCACTCACCCGCCGCGCAGCCACCGGTAACGGGGAAATGTCGCCGCCTTGTGGACACGCCGTTGTAAATGAATGGGCTTTCGCACTTAGTGCAATTTTCGCCAACTCTCTGACTTAGAGCTATGGAAGTATGGAGCTATGGAGCCACCAGCCACCCAGGCTGGAGCTCTGGAGCTCTGGAGGTATGGAGCTCTGGTGCTATGGAAGTATGGAGCTCTGGTGCTATGGAAGTATGGAGCTATGGAGGTATGGAAGTATGGAGCTATGGAAGTATGGAGCTATGGAGCTCTGGAAGTATGGAGCTATGGAGCTCTGGAGGTATGGAGCCCTGGAGCTATGGAGCCCTGGAGCTATGGAAGTATGGAGCTCTGGTGCTATGGAGCTATGGAGCTCTGGTGCTATGGAGCTATGGAGCTATGGAGCTCTGGAGCTATGGAGCTCTGGAGGTATGGAGCTATGGAGCTATGGAGCTCTGGAGGTATGGAGCTATGGAGCTATGGAAGTATGGAGCTCTGGTGCTATGGAGCTATGGAGCTCTGGTGCTATGGAGCTATGGAGCTCTGGTGCTATGGAGCTATGGAGCTATGGAGCTCTGGAAGTATGGAGCTCTGGTGCTATGGAGCTATGGAGCTCTGGTGCTATGGAGCTATGAAGCTCTGGTGCTATGGAGCTCTGGTGCTATGGAGCTCTGGTGCTATGGAGCTATGGAGCTCTGGTGCTATGGAGCTCTGGAGGTATGGAGCTCTGGAGGTATGGAGCTCTGGAGGTATGGAGCTATGGAGCCCTGGAGCTCTGGAGGTATGGAGCTATGGTGCTATGGAGCTCTGAAGCCATGGAGCTCTGGTGCTATGGAGCTATGGAGCTCTGGTGCTATGGAGCTATGGAGCTATGGAGCTCTGGAAGTATGGAGCTCTGGTGCTATGGAGCTATGGAGCTCTGGTGCTATGGAGCTATGGAGCTCTGGTGCTATGGAGCTATGGAGCTCTGGTGCTATGGAGCTCTGGTGCTATGGAGCTCTGGTGCTATGGAGCTATGGAGCTCTGGTGCTATGGAGCTATGGAGCTCTGGAGGTATGGAGCTCTGGAGGTATGGAGCTCTGGAGGTATGGAGCTATGGAGCCCTGGAGCTCTGGAGGTATGGAGCTATGGTGCTATGGAGCTCTGAAGCCATGGAGCTCTGGTGCTATGGAGCTCTGGAGCTCTGGAGGTATGGAGCTCTGGAGGTATGGAGCTATGGAGCCCTGGAGCTCTGGAGGTATGGAGCTATGGTGCTATGGAGCTCTGAAGCCATGGAGCTCTGGTGCTATGGAGCTCTGGAGCTCTGGAGGTATGGAGCTCTGGAGGTATGGAGCTCTGGAGGTATGGAGCTATGGAGCCCTGGAGCTCTGGAGGTATGGAGCTATGGTGCTATGGAGCTCTGAAGCCATGGAGCTCTGGTGCTATGGAGCTCTGGAGGTATGGAGCTCTGGAGGTATGGAGCTCTGGAGGTATGGAGCTATGGAGCCCTGGAGCTCTGGAGGTATGGAGCTATGGTGCTATGGAGCTCTGAAGCCATGGAGCTCTGGTGCTATGGAGCTCTGGAGGTATGGAGCTCTGGAGGTATGGAGCTCTGGAGGTATGGAGCTATGGAGCCCTGGAGCTCTGGAGGTATGGAGCTATGGTGCTATGGAGCTCTGAAGCCATGGAGCTCTGGTGCTATGGAGCTATGGAGCTCTGGTGCTATGGAGCTATGGAGGTATGGAGCCACCAGCCAGCACCCTCCGTGGCTGGATCAATGGAAGTGTTTTAGGTACCAGGCAGCCAAAGGGCCGAGGCCTCACGCTCGACCACGCCGGCGCAGAGTTCCAGCCGCTCGGATAAGCTCTGTCACTCACCCGCCGCGCAGCCACCGGTAACGGGGAAATGTCGCCGCCTGGCGGACACGCCGTTGTAAATGAATGGGCTTTCGCACTTAGTGCAATTTTCGCCAACTCTCTGACTTAGAGCTATGGAAGTATGGAGCTATGGAGCCACCAGCCACCCAGGCTGGAGCTATGGAGCTCTGGAGGTATGGAGCTCAGGTGCTATGGAAGTATGGAGCTATGGAGCTATGGAAGTATGGAGCTATGGAGCTATGGAGCTCTGGAAGTATGGAGCTATGGAGCTCTGGAGGTATGGAGCTATGGAGCCCTGGAGCCCTGGAGCTATGGAGCTCTGGTGCTATGGAGGTATGGAGCTCTGGAGGTATGGAGCTCTGGAGGTATGGAGCTATGGAGCTATGGAGCCCTGGAGCTATGGAGCTATGGAGCCCTGGAGCTATGGAGCTATGGAGCCCTGGAGCTATGGAGCTATGGAGCTCTGGTGCTATGGAGCTATGGAGCTCTGGTGCTATAAAGCTATGGAGCTCTGGTGCTATGGAGCTATGGAGCTCTGGAAGTATGGAGCTATGGAGCTCTGGAGGTATGGAGCTATGGAGCCCTGGAGCTATGGAGCCCTGGAGCTATGGAAGTATGGAGCTCTGGTGCTATGGAGCTATGGAGCTCTGGTGCTATGGAGCTATGGAGCTCTGGAGCTATGGAGCTCTGGAGGTATGGAGCTATGGAGCTATGGAGCTCTGGAGGTATGGAGCTATGGAAGTATGGAGCTCTGGTGCTATGGAGCTATGGAGCTCTGGTGCTATGGAGCTATGGAGCTCTGGTGCTATGGAGCTATGGAGCTATGGAGCTCTGGAAGTATGGAGCTCTGGTGCTATGGAGCTATGGAGCTCTGGTGCTATGGAGCTATGGAGCTCTGGTGCTATGGAGCTATGGAGCTCTGGTGCTATGGAGCTCTGGTGCTATGGAGCTCTGGTGCTATGGAGCTATGGAGCTCTGGTGCTATGGAGCTATGGAGCTCTGGAGGTATGGAGCTCTGGAGGTATGGAGCTCTGGAGGTATGGAGCTTTGGAGCCCTGGAGCTCTGGAGGTATGGAGCTATGGTGCTATGGAGCTCTGAAGCCATGGAGCTCTGGTGCTATGGAGCTCTGGAGCTCTGGAGGTATGGAGCTCTGGAGGTATGGAGCTATGGAGCCCTGGAGCTCTGGAGGTATGGAGCTATGGTGCTATGGAGCTCTGAAGCCATGGAGCTCTGGTGCTATGGAGCTCTGGAGCTCTGGAGGTATGGAGCTCTGGAGGTATGGAGCTATGGAGCCCTGGAGCTCTGGAGGTATGGAGCTATGGTGCTATGGAGCTCTGAAGCCATGGAGCTCTGGTGCTATGGAGCTCTGGAGCTCTGGAGGTATGGAGCTCTGGAGGTATGGAGCTCTGGAGGTATGGAGCTATGGAGCCCTGGAGCTCTGGAGGTATGGAGCTATGGTGCTATGGAGCTCTGAAGCCATGGAGCTCTGGTGCTATGGAGCTCTGGAGGTATGGAGCTCTGGAGGTATGGAGCTCTGGGGGTATGGAGCTATGGAGCCCTGGAGCTCTGGAGGTATGGAGCTATGGTGCTATGGAGCTCTGAAGCCATGGAGCTCTGGTGCTATGGAGCTCTGGAGGTATGGAGCTCTGGAGGTATGGAGCTCTGGAGGTATGGAGCTATGGAGCCCTGGAGCTCTGGAGGTATGGAGCTATGGTGCTATGGAGCTCTGAAGCCATGGAGCTCTGGTGCTATGGAGCTATGGAGCTCTGGTGCTATGGAGCTATGGAGGTATGGAGCCACCAGCCAGCACCCTCCGTGGCTGGATCAATGGAAGTGTTTTAGGTACCAGGCAGCCAAAGGGCCGAGGCCTCACGCTCGACCACGCCGGCGCAGAGTTCCAGCCGCTCGGATAAGCTCTGTCACTCACCCGCCGCGCAGCCACCGGTAACGGGGAAATGTCGCCGCCTTGTGGACACGCCGTTGTAAATGAATGGGCTTTCGCACTTAGTGCAATTTTCGCCAACTCTCTGACTTAGAGCTATGGAAGTATGGAGCTATGGAGCCACCAGCCACCCAGGCTGGAGCTCTGGAGCTCTGGAGCTCTGGTGCTATGGAAGTATGGAGCTCTGGTGCTATGGAAGTATGGAGCTATGGAGCTATGGAAGTATGGAGCTATGGAGCTCTGGAAGTATGGAGCTATGGAGCTATGGAGGTATGGAGCTATGGAGCCCTGGAGCTATGGAGCCCTGGAGCTATGGAAGTATGGAGCTCTGGTGCTATGGAGCTATGGAGCTCTGGTGCTATGGAGCTATGGAGCTCTGGTGCTATGGAGCTATGGAGCTATGGAGCTCTGGTGCTATGGAGCTATGGAGCTCTGGTGCTATGGAGCTATGGAGCTCTGGTGCTATGGAGCTCTGGAGCTCTGGAGGTATGGAGCTCTGGTGCTATGGAGCTATGGAGCTCTGGTGCTATGGAGCTATGGAGCTCTGGTGCTATGGAGCTCTGGAGGTATGGAGCTCTGGTGCTATGGAGCTATGGAAGTATAGAGCTATGGAAGTATGGAGCTCTGGAGGTATGGAGGTATGGAGCTATGGAGCTCTGCAGCTATGGAAGTATGGAGCTCTGGAGGTATGGAGCCACCAGCCAGCACCCTCCGTGGCTGGATCAATGGAAGTGTTTAGGTACCAGGCAGCCAAAGGGCCGAGGCCTCACGCTCGACCACGCCGGCGCAGAGTTCCAGCCGCTCGGATAAGCTCTGTCACTCACCCGCCGCGCAGCCACCGGTAACGGGGAAATGTCGCCGCCTGGCGGACACGCCGTTGTAAATGAATGAGCTATCCCCGGGCGCGCCCTTTACGCACGCCCGCCGTCATTCTACGGAGACTAAGTTCCGCCCCGGGGAGGCTGCCTCCTCCCCTCCGCGGCCCGGGGATGCTGCCTCATCCCCGGACGCGCCCTTTACGCACGCCCGCCGTCATTCTACGGAGACTAAGTTCCGCCCCGGGGAGGCTGCCTCCTCCCCTCCGCGGCCCAGGGATGCTGCCTCATCCCCGGGCGCGCCCGCTGTCTTCCGCCGCGGCGTAATTTCTTCAAAGTCCGATGACGCCCCTGGTAGCGGCCCACCCCGGAGGGGGGATGCCGACCGGCCCCCGGAGGTGACACCGGCCGACAAAAGGTTGGATCGAGGGCTGACTCTCAATAGATCGCAGCGATGTAGCTGCTCTGCTACTTACGAGACCCTGACCCAGAATCAGGTCGTATGCAAGTCATTTAGACCTGATAGGCTGCCTCCCTGTCGGAGGTGATAGGGCAGACATTCGAATGAGACGTCGCCGCCGCGGAGGGCCGGCGATCGGCTGGAAGTTATCGAGGATCACCAAGGGAGGCCAGGCCGGACGCGCGGAGGGCCGCGGCGCGGCGCGTGAACGCCGGCGCGACCCCTGGGCCCGCGCGCCCGGGCACCGCGTGGGTTTTGGGTCTGATAAATGCGCGCGTCCCCGGAGGTCGGCGCCCGTTTGCATGTATTAGCTCTAGAATTGCCACAGTTATCCAAGTAACTGAGGAGCGATCAAAGGAACCATAACTGATTTAATGAGCCATTCGCAGTTTCGCTGTACGGGCCGTGTGCACTTAGACTTGCATGGCTTAATCTTTGAGACAAGCATATGCTACTGGCAGGATCAACCAGGTAGGAGAGAGGGTGGCTGGGTAGCGCCTCTCGCTCGCCGGCCCGCCGGAGCGGGGGCTCGCGCGACTGTTTTCCGGACGCCGGCCGCGGTTCGCGGGGGCTCTAGGTGGTCTGAGGCTGCCGCGGGGTGAGATGGATCGGGCTGGACCCGGCGCAGCCGAAGCCGAGGACGCGGAACCTCGAACGCGACCCTCGCGGACCCCTAAACGAGAGGAGCTGCGCCCGGCCTCGTAAGACACCCCCTGTCCGGTGCTGAGTTTGACCCCGACGCCGCTGACCGCCGCCGCCGCCTTGCCGCTAGCCCTCCGCACGTGTGGGGCCGGTGCGCGACCCGTAGGACGGCCGGCAACTCGCTCGTTTGGCGGGGCGATGCAAGGTTAGGCGAACCGGGCGGTAACTCGTGCAGTCGGTTGGACGACTTTGCGGTGGACAGGGTGGTGCGAATCCGGCGGGACGGCCCTTCGATGGAGCCCGCTGCAGGGGGACGTTCGGTGGGTTGAGCCGCGCTCGCCGCGGAACCTTCGAGCGCCGCTACTCAGCAAGTAAACGAGAGGGAGCTGCGCCCGGCCTCGTAAGACGCCTCTTCTCCGGTGCGAGCGCCCCGACGCCGCTGGCCGCCGCCGCCGCCTTGCCGCTATCCCGCCGCGCGTTTGGGGCCGGAGGGCGACCCGTAGGACGGCCCGCCGACTACACGACCGTTTGGCAGAGCGAGTGCAAGGTTAGGCGAGCTGGGCGGTAACTCGGGTTAGTCTGGGGAGACTGGCGGTGGACAGGGGGGCGCGAATCCGGCCGGGCGGCCCCATCGATTAAGCATTGGTAGGGGGCCGAGGATGAGCCGTGCGAAGTGGCCTCGGAGGCGGTCCGTGGGGGACGACGGGGGGGGACGGGCGTCGGCCCTCCGGCCCGAGCAGAGAACGTTCGGTCACCCAGGCGGGAATCTGCGCCCCGGCCCGAGTCGGACTCGGTCGGTGCGGCCCGCTGAGGCCCTCAACTATTCCCGTACGCGGGGGTCGGGAGCTGCGGCGCTGCGCCGGCGACTTACCCGCGCGAGGCACGCACTGCGTGCGGCCAGGATGCGGAGTTGGATCGGCGCTGGTTGGGAACCCTCGGGGAACGAAGGCGGACGGTGGCCAGCCGGCGCCGACGAACCCGTCGGGGAGGGGGCTGGTGGCAGGCGCGATCGGCACTATTGCTGACTGCCGGGAGGGAAGCTGCGCCCCGGCCGAGTCAGACTCAGCCGTTGCGGCCCCCCCGAGCCCGCAGCGCGTAGCGCGGAAGCCATACGCCCCCCCGATGCGGAGCGACAGACGCCCCCGCGACCGCGGTTGGTCGGGAAGGCTTTTCGGATAGAGGTCGGACGGTGTGTGTGGACGGCTTCCCGTGGTGCCGCCGCTATCAAGCCGGAGGGTTTGAGAAACGTCATTCGCAGAAGGACCGGCGCGGCCGGCGGACGCTCGCACGCGCGGCGCCCGACACTCAGCCGCTCGCTCGGCCTCCGTGGATCGTGGCTAGGTGGGATGGATGCTTTTTCCGGGTCGTCTCGGTCTCGCCGCAGTACGGTCGCGCCGGGGCCTGCGGGGCGGCGCGGGGAGCGCCAACATTCGTAGTTGACACTTTGTTTCATTTTATCCGAGCGGGCGGGCGCCTCGAGAGGCGGACCGTCCGGGGCGACTCTCGGCCTTTGTTTAAGGAGCCGGCCGGGCATCACGCTCCTTCCTTGGATGGACAACATTCGTAGTTGACACTTTGTGTCATTTTATCCGAGCGGGCGGGCGCCGCGAGGCGGACCGTCCGGGGCGACTCTCGGCCTGTGTTTAAGGAGCCGGCCGGGCATCACGCTCCTTCCTTGGATGGACAACATTCGCAGTTGACACTTTGTGTCATTTTATCCGAGCAGACGGGCGCCGCGAGGCGGACCGTCCGGGGCGACTCTCGGCCTGTGTTTTCGGAGCCGGCCGGGCCTCACGCTCCCTCCTTGGATGGACAACATTCGTAGTTGACACTTTGTGTCATTTTATCCGAGCGGGCGGGCGCCGCGAGGCGGACCGTCCGGGGCGACTCTCGGCCTGTGTTTAAGGAGCCGGCCGGGCATCACGCTCCTTCCTTGGATGGACAACATTCGCAGTTGACACTTTGTGTCATTTTATCCGAGCAGACGGGCGCCGCGAGGCGGACCGTCCGGGGCGACTCTCGGCCTGTGTTTTCGGAGCCGGCCGGGCCTCACGCTCCCTCCTTGGATGGACAACATTCATAGTTGACACTTTGTGTCATTTTATCCGAGCGGGCGGGCGCCGCGAGGCGGACCGTCCGGGGCGACTCTCAGCCTGTGTTTAAGGAGCCGGCCGGGCATCACGCTCCTTCCTTGGATGGACAACATTCGCAGTTGACACTTTGTGTCATTTTATCCGAGCGGACGGGCGCCGCGAGGCGGACCGTCCGGGGCGACTCTCGGCCTGTGTTTAAGGAGCCGGCCGGGCATCACGCTCCTTCCTTGGATGGACAACATTCGTAGTTGACACTTTGTGTCATTTTATCCGAGCGGGCGGGCGCCGCGAGGCGGACCGTCCGGGGCGACTCTCGGCCTGTGTTTAAGGAGCCGGCCGGGCATCACGCTCCTTCCTTGGATGGACAACATTCGCAGTTGACACTTTGTGTCATTTTATCCGAGCAGACGGGCGCCGCGAGGCGGACCGTCCGGGGCGACTCTCGGCCTGTGTTTAAGGAGCCGGCCGGGCATCACGCTCCTTCCTTGGATGGACAACATTCGTAGTTGACACTTTGTGTCATTTTATCCGAGCGGGCGGGCGCCGCGAGGCGGACCGTCCGGGGCGACTCTCGGCCTTTGTTTAAGGAGCCGGCCGGGCATCACGCTCCTTCCTTGGATGGACAACATTCGCAGTTGACACTTTGTGTCATTTTATCCGAGCGGGCGGGCGCCGCGAGGCGGACCGTCCGGGGCGACTCTCGGCCTGTGTTTAAGGAGCCGGCCGGGCATCACGCTCCTTCCTTGGATGGACAACATTCGCAGTTGACACTTTGTGTCATTTTATCCGAGCGGGCGGGCGCCGCGAGGCGGACCGTCCGGGGCGACTCTCGGCCTGTGTTTAAGGAGCCGGCCGGGCATCACGCTCCTTCCTTGGATGGACAACATTCGCAGTTGACACTTTGTGTCATTTTACCTCCAGAGCTCCAGAGCTCCATAGCACCAGAGCTCCATGGCTTCAGAGCTCCATAGCACCATAGCTCCATACCTCCAGAGCTCCAGGGCTCCATAGCTCCATACCTCCAGAGCTCCATACCTCCAGAGCTCCAGAGCTCCATAGCACCAGAGCTCCATGGCTTCAGAGCTCCATAGCACCATAGCTCCATACCTCCAGAGCTCCAGGGCTCCATAGCTCCATACCTCCAGAGCTCCATACCTCCAGAGCTCCAGAGCTCCATAGCACCAGAGCTCCATGGCTTCAGAGCTCCATAGCACCATAGCTCCATACCTCCAGAGCTCCAGGGCTCCAAAGCTCCATACCTCCAGAGCTCCATACCTCCAGAGCTCCATACCTCCAGAGCTCCATAGCTCCATAGCACCAGAGCTCCATAGCTCCATAGCACCAGAGCTCCATAGCACCAGAGCTCCATAGCACCAGAGCTCCATAGCTCCATAGCACCAGAGCTCCATAGCTCCATAGCACCAGAGCTCCATAGCTCCATAGCACCAGAGCTCCATACTTCCAGAGCTCCATAGCTCCATAGCTCCATAGCACCAGAGCTCCATAGCTCCATAGCACCAGAGCTCCATAGCTCCATAGCACCAGAGCTCCATACTTCCATAGCTCCATAGCTCCATACCTCCAGAGCTCCATAGCTCCATAGCTCCATACCTCCAGAGCTCCATAGCTCCAGAGCTCCATAGCTCCATAGCACCAGAGCTCCATAGCTCCATAGCACCAGAGCTCCATACTTCCATAGCTCCAGGGCTCCATAGCTCCAGGGCTCCATAGCTCCATACCTCCAGAGCTCCATAGCTCCATACTTCCAGAGCTCCATAGCTCCATAGCACCAGAGCTCCATAGCTCCATAGCACCAGAGCTCCATAGCTCCATAGCACCAGAGCTCCATAGCTCCATAGCACCAGAGCTCCATAGCTCCATAGCTCCAGGGCTCCATAGCTCCATAGCTCCAGGGCTCCATAGCTCCATAGCTCCAGGGCTCCATAGCTCCATAGCTCCATACCTCCAGAGCTCCATACCTCCAGAGCTCCATACCTCCATAGCACCAGAGCTCCATAGCTCCAGGGCTCCAGGGCTCCATAGCTCCATACCTCCAGAGCTCCATAGCTCCATACTTCCAGAGCTCCATAGCTCCATAGCTCCATACTTCCATAGCTCCATAGCTCCATACTTCCATAGCACCTGAGCTCCATACCTCCAGAGCTCCATAGCTCCAGCCTGGGTGGCTGGTGGCTCCATAGCTCCATACTTCCATAGCTCTAAGTCAGAGAGTTGGCGAAAATTGCACTAAGTGCGAAAGCCCATTCATTTACAACGGCGTGTCCGCCAGGCGGCGACATTTCCCCGTTACCGGTGGCTGCGCGGCGGGTGAGTGACAGAGCTTATCCGAGCGGCTGGAACTCTGCGCCGGCGTGGTCGAGCGTGAGGCCTCGGCCCTTTGGCTGCCTGGTACCTAAAACACTTCCATTGATCCAGCCACGGAGGGTGCTGGCTGGTGGCTCCATACCTCCATAGCTCCATAGCTCCATAGCACCAGAGCTCCATAGCTCCATAGCACCAGAGCTCCATGGCTTCAGAGCTCCATAGCACCATAGCTCCATACCTCCAGAGCTCCAGGGCTCCATAGCTCCATACCTCCAGAGCTCCATACCTCCAGAGCTCCATACCTCCAGAGCTCCATAGCACCAGAGCTCCATGGCTTCAGAGCTCCATAGCACCATAGCTCCATACCTCCAGAGCTCCAGGGCTCCAAAGCTCCATACCTCCAGAGCTCCATACCTCCAGAGCTCCATACCTCCAGAGCTCCATAGCTCCATAGCACCAGAGCTCCATAGCTCCATAGCACCAGAGCTCCATAGCACCAGAGCTCCATAGCACCAGAGCTCCATAGCTCCATAGCACCAGAGCTCCATAGCTCCATAGCACCAGAGCTCCATAGCTCCATAGCACCAGAGCTCCATACTTCCAGAGCTCCATAGCTCCATAGCTCCATAGCACCAGAGCTCCATAGCTCCATAGCACCAGAGCTCCATAGCTCCATAGCACCAGAGCTCCATACTTCCATAGCTCCATAGCTCCATACCTCCAGAGCTCCATAGCTCCATAGCTCCATACCTCCAGAGCTCCATAGCTCCAGAGCTCCATAGCTCCATAGCACCAGAGCTCCATAGCTCCATAGCACCAGAGCTCCATACTTCCATAGCTCCAGGGCTCCATAGCTCCAGGGCTCCATAGCTCCATACCTCCAGAGCTCCATAGCTCCATACTTCCAGAGCTCCATAGCTCCATAGCACCAGAGCTCCATAGCTCCATAGCACCAGAGCTCCATAGCTCCATAGCACCAGAGCTCCATAGCTCCATAGCACCAGAGCTCCATAGCTCCATAGCTCCAGGGCTCCATAGCTCCATAGCTCCAGGGCTCCATAGCTCCATAGCTCCAGGGCTCCATAGCTCCATAGCTCCATACCTCCAGAGCTCCATACCTCCAGAGCTCCATACCTCCATAGCACCAGAGCTCCATAGCTCCAGGGCTCCAGGGCTCCATAGCTCCATACCTCCAGAGCTCCATAGCTCCATACTTCCAGAGCTCCATAGCTCCATAGCTCCATACTTCCATAGCTCCATAGCTCCATACTTCCATAGCACCTGAGCTCCATACCTCCAGAGCTCCATAGCTCCAGCCTGGGTGGCTGGTGGCTCCATAGCTCCATACTTCCATAGCTCTAAGTCAGAGAGTTGGCGAAAATTGCACTAAGTGCGAAAGCCCATTCATTTACAACGGCGTGTCCGCCAGGCGGCGACATTTCCCCGTTACCGGTGGCTGCGCGGCGGGTGAGTGACAGAGCTTATCCGAGCGGCTGGAACTCTGCGCCGGCGTGGTCGAGCGTGAGGCCTCGGCCCTTTGGCTGCCTGGTACCTAAAACACTTCCATTGATCCAGCCACGGAGGGTGCTGGCTGGTGGCTCCATACCTCCATAGCTCCATAGCTCCATAGCACCAGAGCTCCATAGCTCCATAGCACCAGAGCTCCATGGCTTCAGAGCTCCATAGCACCATAGCTCCATACCTCCAGAGCTCCAGGGCTCCATAGCTCCATACCTCCAGAGCTCCATACCTCCAGAGCTCCATACCTCCAGAGCTCCATAGCACCAGAGCTCCATGGCTTCAGAGCTCCATAGCACCATAGCTCCATACCTCCAGAGCTCCAGGGCTCCAAAGCTCCATACCTCCAGAGCTCCATACCTCCAGAGCTCCATACCTCCAGAGCTCCATAGCTCCATAGCACCAGAGCTCCATAGCTCCATAGCACCAGAGCTCCATAGCACCAGAGCTCCATAGCACCAGAGCTCCATAGCTCCATAGCACCAGAGCTCCATAGCTCCATAGCACCAGAGCTCCATAGCTCCATAGCACCAGAGCTCCATACTTCCAGAGCTCCATAGCTCCATAGCTCCATAGCACCAGAGCTCCATAGCTCCATAGCACCAGAGCTCCATAGCTCCATAGCACCAGAGCTCCATACTTCCATAGCTCCATAGCTCCATACCTCCAGAGCTCCATAGCTCCATAGCTCCATACCTCCAGAGCTCCATAGCTCCAGAGCTCCATAGCTCCATAGCACCAGAGCTCCATAGCTCCATAGCACCAGAGCTCCATACTTCCATAGCTCCAGGGCTCCATAGCTCCAGGGCTCCATAGCTCCATACCTCCAGAGCTCCATAGCTCCATACTTCCAGAGCTCCATAGCACCATAGCTCCATACCTCCAGAGCTCCAGGGCTCCATAGCTCCATACCTCCAGAGCTCCATACCTCCAGAGCTCCATACCTCCAGAGCTCCATAGCACCAGAGCTCCATGGCTTCAGAGCTCCATAGCACCATAGCTCCATACCTCCAGAGCTCCAGGGCTCCATAGCTCCATACCTCCAGAGCTCCATACCTCCAGAGCTCCATACCTCCAGAGCTCCAGAGCTCCATAGCACCAGAGCTCCATGGCTTCAGAGCTCCATAGCTCCATACCTCCAGAGCTCCAGGGCTCCATAGCTCCATACCTCCAGAGCTCCATACCTCCAGAGCTCCAGAGCTCCATAGCACCAGAGCTCCATGGCTTCAGAGCTCCATAGCACCATAGCTCCATACCTCCAGAGCTCCAGGGCTCCATAGCTCCATACCTCCAGAGCTCCATACCTCCAGAGCTCCATAGCTCCATAGCACCAGAGCTCCATAGCTCCATAGCACCAGAGCTCCATAGCACCAGAGCTCCATAGCACCAGAGCTCCATAGCTCCATAGCACCAGAGCTCCATAGCTCCATAGCACCAGAGCTCCATACTTCCAGAGCTCCATAGCTCCATAGCTCCATAGCACCAGAGCTCCATAGCTCCATAGCACCAGAGCTCCATAGCTCCATAGCACCAGAGCTCCATACTTCCATAGCTCCATAGCTCCATACCTCCAGAGCTCCATAGCTCCATACCTCCAGAGCTCCATAGCTCCAGAGCTCCATAGCTCCATAGCACCAGAGCTCCATAGCTCCATAGCACCAGAGCTCCATACTTCCATAGCTCCAGGGCTCCATAGCTCCAGGGCTCCATAGCTCCATACCTCCAGAGCTCCATAGCTCCATACCTCCAGAGCTCCATAGCTCCATACTTCCAGAGCTCCATAGCTCCATAGCACCAGAGCTCCATAGCTCCATAGCACCAGAGCTCCATAGCTCCATAGCACCAGAGCTCCATAGCTCCATAGCACCAGAGCTCCATAGCTCCATAGCTCCAGGGCTCCATAGCTCCATAGCTCCAGGGCTCCATAGCTCCATAGCTCCAGGGCTCCATAGCTCCAGGGCTCCAGGGCTCCATAGCTCCATACCTCCAGAGCTCCATAGCTCCATACTTCCAGAGCTCCATAGCTCCATAGCTCCATACTTCCATAGCTCCATAGCTCCATACTTCCATAGCACCAGAGCTCCATACCTCCAGAGCTCCATAGCTCCAGCCTGGGTGGCTGGTGGCTCCATAGCTCCATACTTCCATAGCTCCAGTCAGAGAGTTGGCGAAAATTGCACTAAGTGCGAAAGCCCATTCATTTACAACGGCGTGTCCGCCAGGCGGCGACATTTCCCCGTTACCGGTGGCTGCGCGGCGGGTGAGTGACAGAGCTTATCCGAGCGGCTGGAACTCTGCGCCGGCGTGGTCGAGCGTGAGGCCTCGGCCCTTTGGCTGCCTGGTACCTAAAACACTTCCATTGATCCAGCCACGGAGGGTGCTGGCTGGTGGCTCCATACCTCCATAGCTCCATAGCTCCATAGCACCAGAGCTCCATAGCTCCATAGCACCAGAGCTCCATGGCTTCAGAGCTCCATAGCACCATAGCTCCATACCTCCAGAGCTCCAGGGCTCCATAGCTCCATACCTCCAGAGCTCCATACCTCCAGAGCTCCATACCTCCAGAGCTCCATAGCACCAGAGCTCCATGGCTTCAGAGCTCCATAGCACCATAGCTCCATACCTCCAGAGCTCCAGGGCTCCAAAGCTCCATACCTCCAGAGCTCCATACCTCCATACCTCCAGAGCTCCATACCTCCAGAGCTCCATAGCACCAGAGCTCCATAGCTCCATAGCACCAGAGCTCCATAGCACCAGAGCTCCATAGCACCAGAGCTCCATAGCTCCATAGCACCAGAGCTCCATAGCTCCATAGCACCAGAGCTCCATAGCTCCATAGCACCAGAGCTCCATACTTCCAGAGCTCCATAGCTCCATAGCTCCATAGCACCAGAGCTCCATAGCTCCATAGCACCAGAGCTCCATAGCTCCATAGCACCAGAGCTCCATACTTCCATAGCTCCATAGCTCCATACCTCCAGAGCTCCATAGCTCCATAGCTCCATACCTCCAGAGCTCCATAGCTCCAGAGCTCCATAGCTCCATAGCTCCATAGCACCAGAGCTCCATAGCTCCATAGCACCAGAGCTCCATACTTCCATAGCTCCAGGGCTCCATAGCTCCAGGGCTCCATACCTCCAGAGCTCCATAGCTCCATACTTCCAGAGCTCCATAGCTCCATACTTCCATAGCTCCATACTTCCATACCTCCATAGCTCCATACTTCCATAGCACCAGAGCTCCATACTTCCATAGCACCAGAGCTCCATACCTCCAGAGCTCCAGAGCTCCAGCCTAGGTGGCTGGTGGCTCCATAGCTCCATACTTCCATAGCTCTAAGTCAGAGAGTTGGCGAAAATTGCACTAAGTGCGAAAGCCCATTCATTTACAACGGCGTGTCCACAAGGCGGCGACATTTCCCCGTTACCGGTGGCTGCGCGGCGGGTGAGTGACAGAGCCTATCCGAGCGGCTGGAACTCTGCGCCGGCGTGGTCGAGCGTGAGGCCTCGGCCCTTTGGCTGCCTGGTACCTAAAACACTTCCATTGATCCAGCCACGGAGGGTGCTGGCTGGTGGCTCCATACCTCCATAGCTCCATAGCACCAGAGCTCCATAGCTCCATAGCACCAGAGCTCCATGGCTTCAGAGCTCCATAGCACCATAGCTCCATACCTCCAGAGCTCCAGGGCTCCATAGCTCCATACCTCCAGAGCTCCATACCTCCAGAGCTCCATACCTCCAGAGCTCCATAGCACCAGAGCTCCATGGCTTCAGAGCTCCATAGCACCATAGCTCCATACCTCCAGAGCTCCAGGGCTCCATAGCTCCATACCTCCAGAGCTCCATACCTCCAGAGCTCCATACCTCCAGAGCTCCATAGCACCAGAGCTCCATGGCTTCAGAGCTCCATAGCACCATAGCTCCATACCTCCAGAGCTCCAGGGCTCCATAGCTCCATACCTCCAGAGCTCCATACCTCCAGAGCTCCATACCTCCAGAGCTCCATAGCACCAGAGCTCCATGGCTTCAGAGCTCCATAGCACCATAGCTCCATACCTCCAGAGCTCCAGGGCTCCATAGCTCCATACCTCCAGAGCTCCATACCTCCAGAGCTCCATACCTCCAGAGCTCCAGAGCTCCATAGCACCAGAGCTCCATGGCTTCAGAGCTCCATAGCACCATAGCTCCATACCTCCAGAGCTCCAGGGCTCCATAGCTCCATACCTCCAGAGCTCCATACCTCCAGAGCTCCAGAGCTCCAGAGCTCCATAGCACCAGAGCTCCATGGCTTCAGAGCTCCATAGCACCATAGCTCCATACCTCCAGAGCTCCAGGGCTCCATAGCTCCATACCTCCAGAGCTCCATACCTCCAGAGCTCCAGAGCTCCATAGCACCAGAGCTCCATGGCTTCAGAGCTCCATAGCACCATAGCTCCATACCTCCAGAGCTCCAGGGCTCCAAAGCTCCATACCTCCAGAGCTCCATACCTCCAGAGCTCCATACCTCCAGAGCTCCATAGCTCCATAGCACCAGAGCTCCATAGCTCCATAGCACCAGAGCTCCATAGCACCAGAGCTCCATAGCTCCATAGCACCAGAGCTCCATAGCTCCATAGCACCAGAGCTCCATAGCTCCATAGCACCAGAGCTCCATACTTCCAGAGCTCCATAGCTCCATAGCTCCATAGCACCAGAGCTCCATAGCTCCATAGCACCAGAGCTCCATAGCTCCATAGCACCAGAGCTCCATACTTCCATAGCTCCATAGCTCCATACCTCCAGAGCTCCATAGCTCCATAGCTCCATACCTCCAGAGCTCCATAGCTCCAGAGCTCCATAGCTCCATAGCACCAGAGCTCCATAGCTCCATAGCACCAGAGCTCCATACTTCCATAGCTCCAGGGCTCCATAGCTCCAGGGCTCCATAGCTCCATACCTCCAGAGCTCCATAGCTCCATACTTCCAGAGCTCCATAGCTCCATAGCACCAGAGCTCCATAGCTCCATAGCACCAGAGCTCCATAGCTCCATAGCACCAGAGCTCCATAGCTCCATAGCTCCAGGGCTCCATAGCTCCATAGCTCCAGGGCTCCATAGCTCCATAGCTCCAGGGCTCCATAGCTCCATAGCTCCATACCTCCAGAGCTCCATACCTCCAGAGCTCCATACCTCCATAGCACCAGAGCTCCATAGCTCCAGGGCTCCAGGGCTCCATAGCTCCATACCTCCAGAGCTCCATAGCTCCATACTTCCAGAGCTCCATAGCTCCATAGCTCCATACTTCCATAGCTCCATAGCTCCATACTTCCATAGCACCTGAGCTCCATACCTCCAGAGCTCCATAGCTCCAGAGCTCCATACCTCCAGAGCTCCAGAGCTCCATAGCACCAGAGCTCCATGGCTTCAGAGCTCCATAGCACCATAGCTCCATACCTCCAGAGCTCCAGGGCTCCATAGCTCCATACCTCCAGAGCTCCATACCTCCAGAGCTCCAGAGCTCCATAGCACCAGAGCTCCATGGCTTCAGAGCTCCATAGCACCATAGCTCCATACCTCCAGAGCTCCAGGGCTCCATAGCTCCATACCTCCAGAGCTCCATACCTCCAGAGCTCCATACCTCCAGAGCTCCATAGCTCCATAGCACCATAGCTCCATAGCTCCATAGCACCAGAGCTCCATAGCACCAGAGCTCCATAGCACCAGAGCTCCATAGCTCCATAGCACCAGAGCTCCATAGCTCCATAGCACCAGAGCTCCATAGCTCCATAGCACCAGAGCTCCATACTTCCAGAGCTCCATAGCTCCATAGCTCCATAGCACCAGAGCTCCATAGCTCCATAGCACCAGAGCTCCATGGCTTCAGAGCTCCATAGCACCATAGCTCCATACCTCCAGAGCTCCAGGGCTCCATAGCGCCATACCTCCAGAGCTCCATACCTCCAGAGCTCCATACCTCCAGAGCTCCATAGCACCAGAGCTCCATAGCTCCATAGCACCAGAGCTCCATAGCACCAGAGCTCCATAGCACCAGAGCTCCATAGCTCCATAGCACCAGAGCTCCATAGCTCCATAGCACCAGAGCTCCATACTTCCAGAGCTCCATAGCTCCATAGCTCCATAGCACCAGAGCTCCATAGCTCCATAGCACCAGAGCTCCATAGCTCCATAGCACCAGAGCTCCATACTTCCATAGCTCCATAGCTCCATACCTCCAGAGCTCCATAGCTCCATAGCTCCATACCTCCAGAGCTCCATAGCTCCAGAGCTCCATAGCTCCATAGCTCCATAGCACCAGAGCTCCATAGCTCCATAGCACCAGAGCTCCATACTTCCATAGCTCCAGGGCTCCATAGCTCCAGGGCTCCATACCTCCAGAGCTCCATAGCTCCATACTTCCAGAGCTCCATAGCTCCATACTTCCATAGCTCCATACTTCCATACCTCCATAGCTCCATACTTCCATAGCACCAGAGCTCCATACTTCCATAGCACCAGAGCTCCATACCTCCAGAGCTCCAGAGCTCCAGCCTGGGTGGCTGGTGGCTCCATAGCTCCATACTTCCATAGCTCTAAGTCAGAGAGTTGGCGAAAATTGCACTAAGTGCGAAAGCCCATTCATTTACAACGGCGTGTCCACAAGGCGGCGACATTTCCCCGTTACCGGTGGCTGCGCGGCGGGTGAGTGACAGAGCCTATCCGAGCGGCTGGAACTCTGCGCCGGCGTGGTCGAGCGTTAGGCCTCGGCCCTTTGGCTGCCTGGTACCTAAAACACTTCCATTGATCCAGCCACGGAGGGTGCTGGCTGGTGGCTCCATACCTCCATAGCTCCATAGCACCAGAGCTCCATAGCTCCATAGCACCAGAGCTCCATGGCTTCAGAGCTCCATAGCACCATAGCTCCATACCTCCAGAGCTCCAGGGCTCCATAGCTCCATACCTCCAGAGCTCCATACCTCCAGAGCTCCATACCTCCAGAGCTCCATAGCACCAGAGCTCCATGGCTTCAGAGCTCCATAGCACCATAGCTCCATACCTCCAGAGCTCCAGGGCTCCATAGCTCCATACCTCCAGAGCTCCATACCTCCAGAGCTCCATACCTCCAGAGCTCCATAGCACCAGAGCTCCATGGCTTCAGAGCTCCATAGCACCATAGCTCCATACCTCCAGAGCTCCAGGGCTCCATAGCTCCATACCTCCAGAGCTCCATACCTCCAGAGCTCCATACCTCCAGAGCTCCATAGCACCAGAGCTCCATGGCTTCAGAGCTCCATAGCACCATAGCTCCATACCTCCAGAGCTCCAGGGCTCCATAGCTCCATACCTCCAGAGCTCCATACCTCCAGAGCTCCATACCTCCAGAGCTCCAGAGCTCCATAGCACCAGAGCTCCATGGCTTCAGAGCTCCATAGCACCATAGCTCCATACCTCCAGAGCTCCAGGGCTCCATAGCTCCATACCTCCATAGCTCCATACCTCCAGAGCTCCAGGGCTCCAAAGCTCCATACCTCCAGAGCTCCATACCTCCAGAGCTCCATACCTCCAGAGCTCCATAGCTCCATAGCACCAGAGCTCCATAGCTCCATAGCACCAGAGCTCCATAGCACCAGAGCTCCATAGCACCAGAGCTCCATAGCTCCATAGCACCAGAGCTCCATAGCTCCATAGCACCAGAGCTCCATAGCTCCATAGCACCAGAGCTCCATACTTCCAGAGCTCCATAGCTCCATAGCTCCATAGCACCAGAGCTCCATAGCTCCATAGCACCAGAGCTCCATAGCTCCATAGCACCAGAGCTCCATACTTCCATAGCTCCATAGCTCCATACCTCCAGAGCTCCATAGCTCCATAGCTCCATACCTCCAGAGCTCCATAGCTCCAGAGCTCCATAGCTCCATAGCACCAGAGCTCCATAGCTCCATAGCACCAGAGCTCCATACTTCCATAGCTCCAGAGCTCCATACTTCCATAGCTCCATAGCTCCATACCTCCAGAGCTCCATAGCTCCATAGCTCCATACCTCCAGAGCTCCATAGCTCCAGAGCTCCATAGCTCCATAGCACCAGAGCTCCATAGCTCCATAGCACCAGAGCTCCATACTTCCATAGCTCCAGGGCTCCATAGCTCCAGGGCTCCATAGCTCCATACCTCCAGAGCTCCATAGCTCCATACTTCCAGAGCTCCATAGCACCATAGCTCCATACCTCCAGAGCTCCAGGGCTCCATAGCTCCATACCTCCAGAGCTCCATACCTCCAGAGCTCCATACCTCCAGAGCTCCATAGCACCAGAGCTCCATGGCTTCAGAGCTCCATAGCACCATAGCTCCATACCTCCAGAGCTCCAGGGCTCCATAGCTCCATACCTCCAGAGCTCCATACCTCCAGAGCTCCATACCTCCAGAGCTCCAGAGCTCCATAGCACCAGAGCTCCATGGCTTCAGAGCTCCATAGCACCATAGCTCCATACCTCCAGAGCTCCAGGGCTCCATAGCTCCATACCTCCATAGCTCCATACCTCCAGAGCTCCAGGGCTCCAAAGCTCCATACCTCCAGAGCTCCATACCTCCAGAGCTCCATACCTCCAGAGCTCCATAGCTCCATAGCACCAGAGCTCCATAGCTCCATAGCACCAGAGCTCCATAGCACCAGAGCTCCATAGCACCAGAGCTCCATAGCTCCATAGCACCAGAGCTCCATAGCTCCATAGCACCAGAGCTCCATAGCTCCATAGCACCAGAGCTCCATACTTCCAGAGCTCCATAGCTCCATAGCTCCATAGCACCAGAGCTCCATAGCTCCATAGCACCAGAGCTCCATAGCTCCATAGCACCAGAGCTCCATACTTCCATAGCTCCATAGCTCCATACCTCCAGAGCTCCATAGCTCCATAGCTCCATACCTCCAGAGCTCCATAGCTCCAGAGCTCCATAGCTCCATAGCACCAGAGCTCCATAGCTCCATAGCACCAGAGCTCCATACTTCCATAGCTCCAGAGCTCCATACTTCCATAGCTCCATAGCTCCATACCTCCAGAGCTCCATAGCTCCATAGCTCCATACCTCCAGAGCTCCATAGCTCCAGAGCTCCATAGCTCCATAGCACCAGAGCTCCATAGCTCCATAGCACCAGAGCTCCATACTTCCATAGCTCCAGGGCTCCATAGCTCCAGGGCTCCATAGCTCCATACCTCCAGAGCTCCATAGCTCCATACTTCCAGAGCTCCATAGCACCATAGCTCCATACCTCCAGAGCTCCAGGGCTCCATAGCTCCATACCTCCAGAGCTCCATACCTCCAGAGCTCCATACCTCCAGAGCTCCATAGCACCAGAGCTCCATGGCTTCAGAGCTCCATAGCACCATAGCTCCATACCTCCAGAGCTCCAGGGCTCCATAGCTCCATACCTCCAGAGCTCCATACCTCCAGAGCTCCATACCTCCAGAGCTCCAGAGCTCCATAGCACCAGATCTCCATGGCTTCAGAGCTCCATAGCTCCATACCTCCAGAGCTCCAGGGCTCCATAGCTCCATACCTCCAGAGCTCCATACCTCCAGAGCTCCAGAGCTCCATAGCACCAGAGCTCCATGGCTTCAGAGCTCCATAGCACCATAGCTCCATACCTCCAGAGCTCCAGGGCTCCATAGCTCCATACCTCCAGAGCTCCATACCTCCAGAGCTCCATACCTCCAGAGCTCCATAGCTCCATAGCACCAGAGCTCCATAGCTCCATAGCACCAGAGCTCCATAGCACCAGAGCTCCATAGCACCAGAGCTCCATAGCTCCATAGCACCAGAGCTCCATAGCTCCATAGCACCAGAGCTCCATACTTCCAGAGCTCCATAGCTCCATAGCTCCATAGCACCAGAGCTCCATAGCTCCATAGCACCAGAGCTCCATAGCTCCATAGCACCAGAGCTCCATACTTCCATAGCTCCATAGCTCCATACCTCCAGAGCTCCATAGCTCCATACCTCCAGAGCTCCATAGCTCCAGAGCTCCATAGCTCCATAGCACCAGAGCTCCATAGCTCCATAGCACCAGAGCTCCATACTTCCATAGCTCCAGGGCTCCATAGCTCCAGGGCTCCATAGCTCCATACCTCCAGAGCTCCATAGCTCCATACCTCCAGAGCTCCATAGCTCCATACTTCCAGAGCTCCATAGCTCCATAGCACCAGAGCTCCATAGCTCCATAGCACCAGAGCTCCATAGCTCCATAGCACCAGAGCTCCATAGCTCCATAGCACCAGAGCTCCATAGCTCCATAGCTCCAGGGCTCCATAGCTCCATAGTTCCAGGGCTCCATAGCTCCATAGCTCCAGGGCTCCATAGCTCCAGGGCTCCAGGGCTCCATAGCTCCATACCTCCAGAGCTCCATAGCTCCATACTTCCAGAGCTCCATAGCTCCATAGCTCCATACTTCCATAGCTCCATAGCTCCATACTTCCATAGCACCAGAGCTCCATACCTCCAGAGCTCCATAGCTCCAGCCTGGGTGGCTGGTGGCTCCATAGCTCCATACTTCCATAGCTCCAGTCAGAGAGTTGGCGAAAATTGCACTAAGTGCGAAAGCCCATTCATTTACAACGGCGTGTCCACAAGGCGGCGACATTTCCCCGTTACCGGTGGCTGCGCGGCGGGTGAGTGACAGAGCTTATCCGAGCGGCTGGAACTCTGCGCCGGCGTGGTCGAGCGTGAGGCCTCGGCCCTTTGGCTGCCTGGTACCTAAAACACTTCCATTGATCCAGCCACGGAGGGTGCTGGCTGGTGGCTCCATACCTCCATAGCTCCATAGCACCAGAGCTCCATAGCTCCATAGCACCAGAGCTCCATGGCTTCAGAGCTCCATAGCACCATAGCTCCATACCTCCAGAGCTCCAGGGCTCCATAGCTCCATACCTCCAGAGCTCCATACCTCCAGAGCTCCATACCTCCAGAGCTCCATAGCACCAGAGCTCCATGGCTTCAGAGCTCCATAGCACCATAGCTCCATACCTCCAGAGCTCCAGGGCTCCATAGCTCCATACCTCCAGAGCTCCATACCTCCAGAGCTCCATACCTCCAGAGCTCCATAGCACCAGAGCTCCATGGCTTCAGAGCTCCATAGCACCATAGCTCCATACCTCCAGAGCTCCAGGGCTCCATAGCTCCATACCTCCAGAGCTCCATACCTCCAGAGCTCCATACCTCCAGAGCTCCAGAGCTCCATAGCACCAGAGCTCCATGGCTTCAGAGCTCCATAGCACCATAGCTCCATACCTCCAGAGCTCCAGGGCTCCATAGCTCCATACCTCCAGAGCTCCATAGCTCCATAGCACCAGAGCTCCATGGCTTCAGAGCTCCATAGCACCATAGCTCCATACCTCCAGAGCTCCAGGGCTCCATAGCTCCAGGGCTCCATAGCTCCATACCTCCAGAGCTCCATACCTCCAGAGCTCCATAGCACCAGAGCTCCATGGCTTCAGAGCTCCATAGCACCATAGCTCCATACCTCCAGAGCTCCAGGGCTCCATAGCTCCATACCTCCAGAGCTCCATACCTCCAGAGCTCCAGAGCTCCATAGCACCAGAGCTCCATGGCTTCAGAGCTCCATAGCACCATAGCTCCATACCTCCAGAGCTCCAGGGCTCCATAGCTCCATACCTCCAGAGCTCCATACCTCCAGAGCTCCAGAGCTCCATAGCACCAGAGCTCCATGGCTTCAGAGCTCCATAGCACCATAGCTCCATACCTCCAGAGCTCCAGGGCTCCATAGCTCCATACCTCCAGAGCTCCATACCTCCAGAGCTCCAGAGCTCCATAGCACCAGAGCTCCATGGCTTCAGAGCTCCATAGCACCATAGCTCCATACCTCCAGAGCTCCAGGGCTCCAAAGCTCCATACCTCCAGAGCTCCATACCTCCAGAGCTCCATACCTCCAGAGCTCCATAGCTCCATAGCACCAGAGCTCCATAGCTCCATAGCACCAGAGCTCCATAGCACCAGAGCTCCATAGCACCAGAGCTCCATAGCTCCATAGCACCAGAGCTCCATAGCTCCATAGCACCAGAGCTCCATAGCTCCATAGCACCAGAGCTCCATACTTCCAGAGCTCCATAGCTCCATAGCTCCATAGCACCAGAGCTCCATAGCTCCATAGCACCAGAGCTCCATAGCTCCATAGCACCAGAGCTCCATACTTCCATAGCTCCATAGCTCCATACCTCCAGAGCTCCATAGCTCCATAGCTCCATACCTCCAGAGCTCCATAGCTCCATAGCTCCATAGCACCAGAGCTCCATAGCTCCATAGCACCAGAGCTCCATACTTCCATAGCTCCAGGGCTCCATAGCTCCAGGGCTCCATAGCTCCATACCTCCAGAGCTCCATAGCTCCATACTTCCAGAGCTCCATAGCTCCATAGCACCAGAGCTCCATAGCTCCATAGCACCAGAGCTCCATAGCTCCATAGCACCAGAGCTCCATAGCTCCATAGCTCCAGGGCTCCATAGCTCCATAGCTCCAGGGCTTCATAGCTCCATAGCTCCAGGGCTCCATAGCTCCATAGCTCCATACCTCCAGAGCTCCATACCTCCAGAGCTCCATACCTCCATAGCACCAGAGCTCCATAGCTCCAGGGCTCCAGGGCTCCATAGCTCCATACCTCCAGAGCTCCATAGCTCCATACTTCCAGAGCTCCATAGCTCCATAGCTCCATACTTCCATAGCTCCATAGCTCCATACTTCCATAGCACCTGAGCTCCATACCTCCAGAGCTCCATAGCTCCAGCCTGGGTGGCTGGTGGCTCCATAGCTCCATACTTCCATAGCTCTAAGTCAGAGAGTTGGCGAAAATTGCACTAAGTGCGAAAGCCCATTCATTTACAACGGCGTGTCCGCCAGGCGGCGACATTTCCCCGTTACCGGTGGCTGCGCGGCGGGTGAGTGACAGAGCTTATCCGAGCGGCTGGAACTCTGCGCCGGCGTGGTCGAGCGTGAGGCCTCGGCCCTTTGGCTGCCTGGTACCTAAAACACTTCCATTGATCCAGCCACGGAGGGTGCTGGCTGGTGGCTCCATACCTCCATAGCTCCATAGCACCAGAGCTCCATAGCTCCATAGCACCAGAGCTCCATGGCTTCAGAGCTCCATAGCACCATAGCTCCATACCTCCAGAGCTCCAGGGCTCCATAGCTCCATACCTCCAGAGCTCCATACCTCCAGAGCTCCATACCTCCAGAGCTCCATAGCACCAGAGCTCCATGGCTTCAGAGCTCCATAGCACCATAGCTCCATACCTCCAGAGCTCCAGGGCTCCATAGCTCCATACCTCCAGAGCTCCATACCTCCAGAGCTCCATACCTCCAGAGCTCCATAGCACCAGAGCTCCATGGCTTCAGAGCTCCATAGCACCATAGCTCCATACCTCCAGAGCTCCAGGGCTCCATAGCTCCATACCTCCAGAGCTCCATACCTCCAGAGCTCCATACCTCCAGAGCTCCAGAGCTCCATAGCACCAGAGCTCCATGGCTTCAGAGCTCCATAGCTCCATACCTCCAGAGCTCCAGGGCTCCATAGCTCCATACCTCCAGAGCTCCATACCTCCAGGGCTCCAGAGCTCCATAGCACCAGAGCTCCATGGCTTCAGAGCTCCATACCTCCAGAGCTCCATAGCTCCATAGCACCAGAGCTCCATAGCTCCATAGCACCAGAGCTCCATAGCACCAGAGCTCCATAGCACCAGAGCTCCATAGCTCCATAGCACCAGAGCTCCATAGCTCCATAGCACCAGAGCTCCATAGCTCCATAGCACCAGAGCTCCATACTTCCAGAGCTCCATAGCTCCATAGCTCCATAGCACCAGAGCTCCATAGCTCCATAGCACCAGAGCTCCATAGCTCCATAGCACCAGAGCTCCATACTTCCATAGCTCCATAGCTCCATACCTCCAGAGCTCCATAGCTCCATAGCTGCATACCTCCAGAGCTCCATAGCTCCAGAGCTCCATAGCTCCATAGCTCCATAGCACCAGAGCTCCATAGCTCCATAGCACCAGAGCTCCATACTTCCATAGCTCCAGGGCTCCATAGCTCCAGGGCTCCATACCTCCAGAGCTCCATAGCTCCATACTTCCAGAGCTCCATAGCTCCATACTTCCATAGCTCCATACTTCCATACCTCCATAGCTCCATACTTCCATAGCACCAGAGCTCCATACTTCCATAGCACCAGAGCTCCATACCTCCAGAGCTCCAGAGCTCCAGCCTGGGTGGCTGGTGGCTCCATAGCTCCATACTTCCATAGCTCTAAGTCAGAGAGTTGGCGAAAATTGCACTAAGTGCGAAAGCCCATTCATTTACAACGGCGTGTCCACAAGGCGGCGACATTTCCCCGTTACCGGTGGCTGCGCGGCGGGTGAGTGACAGAGCTTATCCGAGCGGCTGGAACTCTGCGCCGGCGTGGTCGAGCGTGAGGCCTCGGCCCTTTGGCTGCCTGGTACCTAAAACACTTCCATTGATCCAGCCACGGAGGGTGCTGGCTGGTGGCTCCATACCTCCATAGCTCCATAGCACCAGAGCTCCATAGCTCCATAGCACCAGAGCTCCATGGCTTCAGAGCTCCATAGCACCATAGCTCCATACCTCCAGAGCTCCAGGGCTCCATAGCTCCATACCTCCAGAGCTCCATACCTCCAGAGCTCCATACCTCCAGAGCTCCATAGCACCAGAGCTCCATGGCTTCAGAGCTCCATAGCACCATAGCTCCATACCTCCAGAGCTCCAGGGCTCCATAGCTCCATACCTCCAGAGCTCCATACCTCCAGAGCTCCATACCTCCAGAGCTCCATAGCACCAGATCTCCATGGCTTCAGAGCTCCATAGCACCATAGCTCCATACCTCCAGAGCTCCAGGGCTCCATAGCTCCATACCTCCAGAGCTCCATACCTCCAGAGCTCCATACCTCCAGAGCTCCATAGCACCAGAGCTCCATGGCTTCAGAGCTCCATAGCACCATAGCTCCATACCTCCAGAGCTCCAGGGCTCCATAGCTCCATACCTCCAGAGCTCCATACCTCCAGAGCTCCATACCTCCAGAGCTCCAGAGCTCCATAGCACCAGAGCTCCATGGCTTCAGAGCTCCATAGCACCATAGCTCCATACCTCCAGAGCTCCAGGGCTCCATAGCTCCATACCTCCAGAGCTCCATACCTCCAGAGCTCCAGAGCTCCAGAGCTCCATAGCACCAGAGCTCCATGGCTTCAGAGCTCCATAGCACCATAGCTCCATACTTCCAGAGCTCCAGGGCTCCATAGCTCCATACCTCCAGAGCTCCATACCTCCAGAGCTCCAGAGCTCCATAGCACCAGAGCTCCATGGCTTCAGAGCTCCATAGCACCATAGCTCCATACCTCCAGAGCTCCAGGGCTCCAAAGCTCCATACCTCCAGAGCTCCATACCTCCAGAGCTCCATACCTCCAGAGCTCCATAGCTCCATAGCACCAGAGCTCCATAGCTCCATAGCACCAGAGCTCCATAGCACCAGAGCTCCATAGCTCCATAGCACCAGAGCTCCATAGCTCCATAGCACCAGAGCTCCATAGCTCCATAGCACCAGAGCTCCATACTTCCAGAGCTCCATAGCTCCATAGCTCCATAGCACCAGAGCTCCATAGCTCCATAGCACCAGAGCTCCATAGCTCCATAGCACCAGAGCTCCATACTTCCATAGCTCCATAGCTCCATACCTCCAGAGCTCCATAGCTCCATAGCTCCATACCTCCAGAGCTCCATAGCTCCAGAGCTCCATAGCTCCATAGCACCAGAGCTCCATAGCTCCATAGCACCAGAGCTCCATACTTCCATAGCTCCAGGGCTCCATAGCTCCAGGGCTCCATAGCTCCATACCTCCAGAGCTCCATAGCTCCATACTTCCAGAGCTCCATAGCTCCATAGCACCAGAGCTCCATAGCTCCATAGCACCAGAGCTCCATAGCTCCATAGCACCAGAGCTCCATAGCTCCATAGCTCCAGGGCTCCATAGCTCCATAGCTCCAGGGCTCCATAGCTCCATAGCTCCAGGGCTCCATAGCTCCATACCTCCAGAGCTCCATACCTCCAGAGCTCCATACCTCCATAGCACCAGAGCTCCATAGCTCCAGGGCTCCAGGGCTCCATAGCTCCATACCTCCAGAGCTCCATAGCTCCATACTTCCAGAGCTCCATAGCTCCATACTTCCATAGCTCCATAGCTCCATACTTCCATAGCACCTGAGCTCCATACCTCCAGAGCTCCATAGCTCCAGCCTGGGTGGCTGGTGGCTCCATAGCTCCATACTTCCATAGCTCTAAGTCAGAGAGTTGGCGAAAATTGCACTAAGTGCGAAAGCCCATTCATTTACAACGGCGTGTCCGCCAGGCGGCGACATTTCCCCGTTACCGGTGGCTGCGCGGCGGGTGAGTGACAGAGCTTATCCGAGCGGCTGGAACTCTGCGCCGGCGTGGTCGAGCGTGAGGCCTCGGCCCTTTGGCTGCCTGGTACCTAAAACACTTCCATTGATCCAGCCACGGAGGGTGCTGGCTGGTGGCTCCATACCTCCATAGCTCCATAGCACCAGAGCTCCATAGCTCCATAGCACCAGAGCTCCATGGCTTCAGAGCTCCATAGCACCATAGCTCCATACCTCCAGAGCTCCAGGGCTCCATAGCTCCATACCTCCAGAGCTCCATACCTCCAGAGCTCCATACCTCCAGAGCTCCATAGCACCAGAGCTCCATGGCTTCAGAGCTCCATAGCACCATAGCTCCATACCTCCAGAGCTCCAGGGCTCCATAGCTCCATACCTCCAGAGCTCCATACCTCCAGAGCTCCATACCTCCAGAGCTCCATAGCACCAGAGCTCCATGGCTTCAGAGCTCCATAGCACCATAGCTCCATACCTCCAGAGCTCCAGGGCTCCATAGCTCCATACCTCCAGAGCTCCATACCTCCAGAGCTCCATACCTCCAGAGCTCCAGAGCTCCATAGCACCAGAGCTCCATGGCTTCAGAGCTCCATAGCACCATAGCTCCATACCTCCAGAGCTCCATAGCTCCATAGCTCCATACCTCCAGAGCTCCATAGCTCCATAGCTCCATAGCACCAGAGCTCCATAGCTCCATAGCACCAGAGCTCCATACTTCCATAGCTCCAGGGCTCCATAGCTCCAGGGCTCCATAGCTCCATACCTCCAGAGCTCCATAGCTCCATACTTCCAGAGCTCCATAGCTCCATAGCACCAGAGCTCCATAGCTCCATAGCACCAGAGCTCCATAGCTCCATAGCACCAGAGCTCCATAGCTCCATAGCTCCAGGGCTCCATAGCTCCATAGCTCCAGGGCTTCATAGCTCCATAGCTCCAGGGCTCCATAGCTCCATAGCTCCATACCTCCAGAGCTCCATACCTCCAGAGCTCCATACCTCCATAGCACCAGAGCTCCATAGCTCCAGGGCTCCAGGGCTCCATAGCTCCATACCTCCAGAGCTCCATAGCTCCATACTTCCAGAGCTCCATAGCTCCATAGCTCCATACTTCCATAGCTCCATAGCTCCATACTTCCATAGCACCTGAGCTCCATACCTCCAGAGCTCCATAGCTCCAGCCTGGGTGGCTGGTGGCTCCATAGCTCCATACTTCCATAGCTCTAAGTCAGAGAGTTGGCGAAAATTGCACTAAGTGCGAAAGCCCATTCATTTACAACGGCGTGTCCGCCAGGCGGCGACATTTCCCCGTTACCGGTGGCTGCGCGGCGGGTGAGTGACAGAGCTTATCCGAGCGGCTGGAACTCTGCGCCGGCGTGGTCGAGCGTGAGGCCTCGGCCCTTTGGCTGCCTGGTACCTAAAACACTTCCATTGATCCAGCCACGGAGGGTGCTGGCTGGTGGCTCCATACCTCCATAGCTCCATAGCACCAGAGCTCCATAGCTCCATAGCACCAGAGCTCCATGGCTTCAGAGCTCCATAGCACCATAGCTCCATACCTCCAGAGCTCCAGGGCTCCATAGCTCCATACCTCCAGAGCTCCATACCTCCAGAGCTCCATACCTCCAGAGCTCCATAGCACCAGAGCTCCATGGCTTCAGAGCTCCATAGCACCATAGCTCCATACCTCCAGAGCTCCAGGGCTCCATAGCTCCATACCTCCAGAGCTCCATACCTCCAGAGCTCCATACCTCCAGAGCTCCATAGCACCAGAGCTCCATGGCTTCAGAGCTCCATAGCACCATAGCTCCATACCTCCAGAGCTCCAGGGCTCCATAGCTCCATACCTCCAGAGCTCCATACCTCCAGAGCTCCATACCTCCAGAGCTCCAGAGCTCCATAGCACCAGAGCTCCATGGCTTCAGAGCTCCATAGCTCCATACCTCCAGAGCTCCAGGGCTCCATAGCTCCATACCTCCAGAGCTCCATACCTCCAGAGCTCCAGAGCTCCATAGCACCAGAGCTCCATGGCTTCAGAGCTCCATAGCACCATAGCTCCATACCTCCAGAGCTCCAGGGCTCCATAGCTCCATACCTCCAGAGCTCCATACCTCCAGAGCTCCATACCTCCAGAGCTCCATAGCTCCATAGCACCAGAGCTCCATAGCTCCATAGCACCAGAGCTCCATAGCACCAGAGCTCCATAGCACCAGAGCTCCATAGCTCCATAGCACCAGAGCTCCATAGCTCCATAGCACCAGAGCTCCATAGCTCCATAGCACCAGAGCTCCATACTTCCAGAGCTCCATAGCTCCATAGCTCCATAGCACCAGAGCTCCATAGCTCCATAGCACCAGAGCTCCATAGCTCCATAGCACCAGAGCTCCATACTTCCATAGCTCCATAGCTCCATACCTCCAGAGCTCCATAGCTCCATAGCTGCATACCTCCAGAGCTCCATAGCTCCAGAGCTCCATAGCTCCATAGCTCCATAGCACCAGAGCTCCATAGCTCCATAGCACCAGAGCTCCATACTTCCATAGCTCCAGGGCTCCATAGCTCCAGGGCTCCATACCTCCAGAGCTCCATAGCTCCATACTTCCAGAGCTCCATAGCTCCATACTTCCATAGCTCCATACTTCCATACCTCCATAGCTCCATACTTCCATAGCACCAGAGCTCCATACTTCCATAGCACCAGAGCTCCATACCTCCAGAGCTCCAGAGCTCCAGCCTGGGTGGCTGGTGGCTCCATAGCTCCATACTTCCATAGCTCTAAGTCAGAGAGTTGGCGAAAATTGCACTAAGTGCGAAAGCCCATTCATTTACAACGGCGTGTCCACAAGGCGGCGACATTTCCCCGTTACCGGTGGCTGCGTGGCGGGTGAGTGACAGAGCTTATCCGAGCGGCTGGAACTCTGCGCCGGCGTGGTCGAGCGTGAGGCCTCGGCCCTTTGGCTGCCTGGTACCTAAAACACTTCCATTGATCCAGCCACGGAGGGTGCTGGCTGGTGGCTCCATACCTCCATAGCTCCATAGCACCAGAGCTCCATAGCTCCATAGCACCAGAGCTCCATGGCTTCAGAGCTCCATAGCACCATAGCTCCATACCTCCAGAGCTCCAGGGCTCCATAGCTCCATACCTCCAGAGCTCCATACCTCCAGAGCTCCATACCTCCAGAGCTCCATAGCACCAGAGTTCCATGGCTTCAGAGCTCCATAGCACCATAGCTCCATACCTCCAGAGCTCCAGGGCTCCATAGCTCCATACCTCCAGAGCTCCATACCTCCAGAGCTCCATACCTCCAGAGCTCCATAGCACCAGAGCTCCATGGCTTCAGAGCTCCATAGCACCATAGCTCCATACCTCCAGAGCTCCAGGGCTCCATAGCTCCATACCTCCAGAGCTCCATACCTCCAGAGCTCCATACCTCCAGAGCTCCATAGCACCAGAGCTCCATGGCTTCAGAGCTCCATAGCACCATAGCTCCATACCTCCAGAGCTCCAGGGCTCCATAGCTCCATACCTCCAGAGCTCCATACCTCCAGAGCTCCATACCTCCAGAGCTCCAGAGCTCCATAGCACCAGAGCTCCATGGCTTCAGAGCTCCATAGCACCATAGCTCCATACCTCCAGAGCTCCAGGGCTCCATAGCTCCATACCTCCAGAGCTCCATACCTCCAGAGCTCCAGAGCTCCATAGCACCAGAGCTCCATGGCTTCAGAGCTCCATAGCACCATAGCTCCATACCTCCAGAGCTCCAGGGCTCCATAGCTCCATACCTCCAGAGCTCCATACCTCCAGAGCTCCATACCTCCAGAGCTCCATAGCTCCATAGCACCAGAGCTCCATAGCTCCATAGCACCAGAGCTCCATAGCACCAGAGCTCCATAGCACCAGAGCTCCATAGCTCCATAGCACCAGAGCTCCATAGCTCCATAGCACCAGAGCTCCATAGCTCCATAGCACCAGAGCTCCATACTTCCAGAGCTCCATAGCTCCATAGCTCCATAGCACCAGAGCTCCATAGCTCCATAGCACCAGAGCTCCATGGCTTCAGAGCTCCATAGCACAATAGCTCCATACCTCCAGAGCTCCAGGGCTCCATAGCTCCATACCTCCAGAGCTCCATACCTCCAGAGCTCCATACCTCCAGAGCTCCATAGCACCAGAGCTCCATAGCTCCATAGCACCAGAGCTCCATAGCACCAGAGCTCCATAGCACCAGAGCTCCATAGCTCCATAGCACCAGAGCTCCATAGCTCCATAGCACCAGAGCTCCATACTTCCAGAGCTCCATAGCTCCATAGCTCCATAGCTCCATAGCACCAGAGCTCCATAGCTCCATAGCACCAGAGCTCCATAGCTCCATAGCACCAGAGCTCCATACTTCCATAGCTCCATAGCTCCATACCTCCAGAGCTCCATAGCTCCATAGCTCCATACCTCCAGAGCTCCATAGCTCCAGAGCTCCATAGCTCCATAGCTCCATAGCACCAGAGCTCCATAGCTCCATAGCACCAGAGCTCCATACTTCCATAGCTCCAGGGCTCCATAGCTCCAGGGCTCCATACCTCCAGAGCTCCATAGCTCCATACTTCCAGAGCTCCATAGCTCCATACTTCCATAGCTCCATACTTCCATACCTCCATAGCTCCATACTTCCATAGCACCAGAGCTCCATACTTCCATAGCACCAGAGCTCCATACCTCCAGAGCTCCAGAGCTCCAGCCTGGGTGGCTGGTGGCTCCATAGCTCCATACTTCCATAGCTCTAAGTCAGAGAGTTGGCGAAAATTGCACTAAGTGCGAAAGCCCATTCATTTACAACGGCGTGTCCACAAGGCGGCGACATTTCCCCGTTACCGGTGGCTGCGCGGCGGGTGAGTGACAGAGCTTATCCGAGCGGCTGGAACTCTGCGCCGGCGTGGTCGAGCGTGAGGCCTCGGCCCTTTGGCTGCCTGGTACCTAAAACACTTCCATTGATCCAGCCACGGAGGGTGCTGGCTGGTGGCTCCATACCTCCATAGCTCCATAGCACCAGAGCTCCATAGCTCCATAGCACCAGAGCTCCATGGCTTCAGAGCTCCATAGCACCATAGCTCCATACCTCCAGAGCTCCAGGGCTCCATAGCTCCATACCTCCAGAGCTCCATACCTCCAGAGCTCCATACCTCCAGAGCTCCATAGCACCAGAGCTCCATGGCTTCAGAGCTCCATAGCACCATAGCTCCATACCTCCAGAGCTCCAGGGCTCCATAGCTCCATACCTCCAGAGCTCCATACCTCCAGAGCTCCATACCTCCAGAGCTCCATAGCACCAGAACTCCATGGCTTCAGAGCTCCATAGCACCATAGCTCCATACCTCCAGAGCTCCAGGGCTCCATAGCTCCATACCTCCAGAGCTCCATACCTCCAGAGCTCCATACCTCCAGAGCTCCAGAGCTCCATAGCACCAGAGCTCCATGGCTTCAGAGCTCCATAGCACCATAGCTCCATACCTCCAGAGCTCCAGGGCTCCATAGCTCCATACCTCCAGAGCTCCATACCTCCAGAGCTCCAGAGCTCCATAGCACCAGAGCTCCATGGCTTCAGAGCTCCATAGCACCATAGCTCCATACCTCCAGAGCTCCAGGGCTCCATAGCTCCATACCTCCAGAGCTCCATACCTCCAGAGCTCCAGAGCTCCATAGCACCAGAGCTCCATGGCTTCAGAGCTCCATAGCACCATAGCTCCATACCTCCAGAGCTCCAGGGCTCCATAGCTCCATACCTCCAGAGCTCCATACCTCCAGAGCTCCAGAGCTCCATAGCACCAGAGCTCCATGGCTTCAGAGCTCCATAGCACCATAGCTCCATACCTCCAGAGCTCCAGGGCTCCAAAGCTCCATACCTCCAGAGCTCCATACCTCCAGAGCTCCATACCTCCAGAGCTCCATAGCTCCATAGCACCAGAGCTCCATAGCTCCATAGCACCAGAGCTCCATAGCACCAGAGCTCCATAGCACCAGAGCTCCATAGCTCCATAGCACCAGAGCTCCATAGCTCCATAGCACCAGAGCTCCATAGCTCCATAGCACCAGAGCTCCATACTTCCAGAGCTCCATAGCTCCATAGCTCCATAGCACCAGAGCTCCATAGCTCCATAGCACCAGAGCTCCATAGCTCCATAGCACCAGAGCTCCATACTTCCATAGCTCCATAGCTCCATACCTCCAGAGCTCCATAGCTCCATAGCTCCATACCTCCAGAGCTCCATAGCTCCAGAGCTCCATAGCTCCATAGCACCAGAGCTCCATAGCTCCATAGCACCAGAGCTCCATACTTCCATAGCTCCAGGGCTCCATAGCTCCAGGGCTCCATAGCTCCATACCTCCAGAGCTCCATAGCTCCATACTTCCAGAGCTCCATAGCTCCATAGCACCAGAGCTCCATAGCTCCATAGCACCAGAGCTCCATAGCTCCATAGCACCAGAGCTCCATAGCTCCATAGCACCAGAGCTCCATAGCTCCATAGCTCCAGGGCTCCATAGCTCCATAGCTCCAGGGCTCCATAGCTCCATAGCTCCAGGGCTCCATAGCTCCATAGCTCCATACCTCCAGAGCTCCATACCTCCAGAGCTCCATACCTCCATAGCACCAGAGCTCCATAGCTCCAGGGCTCCATAGCTCCATACCTCCAGAGCTCCATAGCTCCATACTTCCAGAGCTCCATAGCTCCATAGCTCCATACTTCCATAGCTCCATAGCTCCATACTTCCATAGCACCTGAGCTCCATACCTCCAGAGCTCCATAGCTCCAGCCTGGGTGGCTGGTGGCTCCATAGCTCCATACTTCCATAGCTCTAAGTCAGAGAGTTGGCGAAAATTGCACTAAGTGCGAAAGCCCATTCATTTACAACGGCGTGTCCGCCAGGCGGCGACATTTCCCCGTTACCGGTGGCTGCGCGGCGGGTGAGTGACAGAGCTTATCCGAGCGGCTGGAACTCTGCGCCGGCGTGGTCGAGCGTGAGGCCTCGGCCCTTTGGCTGCCTGGTACCTAAAACACTTCCATTGATCCAGCCACGGAGGGTGCTGGCTGGTGGCTCCATACCTCCATAGCTCCATAGCACCAGAGCTCCATAGCTCCATAGCACCAGAGCTCCATGGCTTCAGAGCTCCATAGCACCATAGCTCCATACCTCCAGAGCTCCAGGGCTCCATAGCTCCATACCTCCAGAGCTCCATACCTCCAGAGCTCCATACCTCCAGAGCTCCATAGCACCAGAGCTCCATGGCTTCAGAGCTCCATAGCACCATAGCTCCATACCTCCAGAGCTCCAGGGCTCCATAGCTCCATACCTCCAGAGCTCCATACCTCCAGAGCTCCATACCTCCAGAGCTCCATAGCACCAGAGCTCCATGGCTTCAGAGCTCCATAGCACCATAGCTCCATACCTCCAGAGCTCCAGGGCTCCATAGCTCCATACCTCCAGAGCTCCATACCTCCAGAGCTCCATACCTCCAGAGCTCCAGAGCTCCATAGCACCAGAGCTCCATGGCTTCAGAGCTCCATAGCACCATAGCTCCATACCTCCAGAGCTCCAGGGCTCCATAGCTCCATACCTCCAGAGCTCCATACCTCCAGAGCTCCAGAGCTCCATAGCACCAGAGCTCCATGGCTTCAGAGCTCCATAGCACCATAGCTCCATACCTCCAGAGCTCCAGGGCTCCATAGCTCCATACCTCCAGAGCTCCATACCTCCAGAGCTCCATACCTCCAGAGCTCCATAGCTCCATAGCACCAGAGCTCCATAGCTCCATAGCACCAGAGCTCCATAGCACCAGAGCTCCATAGCACCAGAGCTCCATAGCTCCATAGCACCAGAGCTCCATAGCTCCATAGCACCAGAGCTCCATAGCTCCATAGCACCAGAGCTCCATACTTCCAGAGCTCCATAGCTCCATAGCTCCATAGCACCAGAGCTCCATAGCTCCATAGCACCAGAGCTCCATGGCTTCAGAGCTCCATAGCACCATAGCTCCATACCTCCAGAGCTCCAGGGCTCCATAGCTCCATACCTCCAGAGCTCCATACCTCCAGAGCTCCATACCTCCAGAGCTCCATAGCACCAGAGCTCCATAGCTCCATAGCACCAGAGCTCCATAGCACCAGAGCTCCATAGCACCAGAGCTCCATAGCTCCATAGCACCAGAGCTCCATAGCTCCATAGCACCAGAGCTCCATACTTCCAGAGCTCCATAGCTCCATAGCTCCATAGCACCAGAGCTCCATAGCTCCATAGCACCAGAGCTCCATAGCTCCATAGCACCAGAGCTCCATACTTCCATAGCTCCATAGCTCCATACCTCCAGAGCTCCATAGCTCCATAGCTCCATACCTCCAGAGCTCCATAGCTCCAGAGCTCCATAGCTCCATAGCTCCATAGCACCAGAGCTCCATAGCTCCATAGCACCAGAGCTCCATACTTCCATAGCTCCAGGGCTCCATAGCTCCAGGGCTCCATACCTCCAGAGCTCCATAGCTCCATACTTCCAGAGCTCCATAGCTCCATACTTCCATAGCTCCATACTTCCATACCTCCATAGCTCCATACTTCCATAGCACCAGAGCTCCATACTTCCATAGCACCAGAGCTCCATACCTCCAGAGCTCCAGAGCTCCAGCCTGGGTGGCTGGTGGCTCCATAGCTCCATACTTCCATAGCTCTAAGTCAGAGAGTTGGCGAAAATTGCACTAAGTGCGAAAGCCCATTCATTTACAACGGCGTGTCCACAAGGCGGCGACATTTCCCCGTTACCGGTGGCTGCGCGGCGGGTGAGTGACAGAGCTTATCCGAGCGGCTGGAACTCTGCGCCGGCGTGGTCGAGCGTGAGGCCTCGGCCCTTTGGCTGCCTGGTACCTAAAACACTTCCATTGATCCAGCCACGGAGGGTGCTGGCTGGTGGCTCCATACCTCCATAGCTCCATAGCACCAGAGCTCCATAGCTCCATAGCACCAGAGCTCCATGGCTTCAGAGCTCCATAGCACCATAGCTCCATACCTCCAGAGCTCCAGGGCTCCATAGCTCCATACCTCCAGAGCTCCATACCTCCAGAGCTCCATACCTCCAGAGCTCCATAGCACCAGAGCTCCATGGCTTCAGAGCTCCATAGCACCATAGCTCCATACCTCCAGAGCTCCAGGGCTCCATAACTCCATACCTCCAGAGCTCCATACCTCCAGAGCTCCATACCTCCAGAGCTCCATAGCACCAGAGCTCCATGGCTTCAGAGCTCCATAGCACCATAGCTCCATACCTCCAGAGCTCCAGGGCTCCATAGCTCCATACCTCCAGAGCTCCATACCTCCAGAGCTCCATACCTCCAGAGCTCCATAGCACCAGAGCTCCATGGCTTCAGAGCTCCATAGCACCATAGCTCCATACCTCCAGAGCTCCAGGGCTCCATAGCTCCATACCTCCAGAGCTCCATACCTCCAGAGCTCCATACCTCCAGAGCTCCAGAGCTCCATAGCACCAGAGCTCCATGGCTTCAGAGCTCCATAGCACCATAGCTCCATACCTCCAGAGCTCCAGGGCTCCATAGCTCCATACCTCCAGAGCTCCATACCTCCAGAGCTCCAGAGCTCCATAGCACCAGAGCTCCATGGCTTCAGAGCTCCATAGCACCATAGCTCCATACCTCCAGAGCTCCAGGGCTCCATAGCTCCATACCTCCAGAGCTCCATACCTCCAGAGCTCCAGAGCTCCATAGCACCAGAGCTCCATGGCTTCAGAGCTCCATAGCACCATAGCTCCATACCTCCAGAGCTCCAGGGCTCCAAAGCTCCATACCTCCAGAGCTCCATACCTCCAGAGCTCCATACCTCCAGAGCTCCATAGCTCCATAGCACCAGAGCTCCATAGCTCCATAGCACCAGAGCTCCATAGCACCAGAGCTCCATAGCACCAGAGCTCCATAGCTCCATAGCACCAGAGCTCCATAGCTCCATAGCACCAGAGCTCCATAGCTCCATAGCACCAGAGCTCCATACTTCCAGAGCTCCATAGCTCCATAGCACCAGAGCTCCATAGCTCCATAGCACCAGAGCTCCATAGCTCCATAGCACCAGAGGTCCATACTTCCATAGCTCCATAGCTCCATACCTCCAGAGCTCCATAGCTCCATAGCTCCATACCTCCAGAGCTCCATAGCTCCAGAGCTCCATAGCTCCATAGCACCAGAGCTCCATAGCTCCATAGCACCAGAGCTCCATAGCTCCATAGCACCAGAGCTCCATAGCTCCATAGCACCAGAGCTCCATACTTCCATAGCTCCATAGCTCCATACCTCCAGAGCTCCATAGCTCCATAGCTCCATACCTCCAGAGCTCCATAGCTCCAGAGCTCCATAGCTCCATAGCACCAGAGCTCCATAGCTCCATAGCACCAGAGCTCCATACTTCCATAGCTCCAGGGCTCCATAGCTCCAGGGCTCCATAGCTCCATACCTCCAGAGCTCCATAGCTCCATACTTCCAGAGCTCCATAGCTCCATAGCACCAGAGCTCCATAGCTCCATAGCACCAGAGCTCCATAGCTCCATAGCACCAGAGCTCCATAGCTCCATAGCACCAGAGCTCCATAGCTCCATAGCTCCAGGGCTCCATAGCTCCATAGCTCCAGGGCTCCATAGCTCCATAGCTCCAGGGCTCCATAGCTCCATAGCTCCATACCTCCAGAGCTCCATACCTCCAGAGCTCCATACCTCCATAGCACCAGAGCTCCATAGCTCCAGGGCTCCAGGGCTCCATAGCTCCATACCTCCAGAGCTCCATAGCTCCATACTTCCAGAGCTCCATAGCTCCATAGCTCCATACTTCCATAGCTCCATAGCTCCATACTTCCATAGCACCTGAGCTCCATACCTCCAGAGCTCCATAGCTCCAGCCTGGGTGGCTGGTGGCTCCATAGCTCCATACTTCCATAGCTCTAAGTCAGAGAGTTGGCGAAAATTGCACTAAGTGCGAAAGCCCATTCATTTACAACGGCGTGTCCGCCAGGCGGCGACATTTCCCCGTTACCGGTGGCTGCGCGGCGGTTGAGTGACAGAGCTTATCCGAGCGGCTGGAACTCTGCGCCGGCGTGGTCGAGCGTGAGGCCTCGGCCCTTTGGCTGCCTGGTACCTAAAACACTTCCATTGATCCAGCCACGGAGGGTGCTGGCTGGTGGCTCCATACCTCCATAGCTCCATAGCACCAGAGCTCCATAGCTCCATAGCACCAGAGCTCCATGGCTTCAGAGCTCCATAGCACCATAGCTCCATACCTCCAGAGCTCCAGGGCTCCATAGCTCCATACCTCCAGAGCTCCATACCTCCAGAGCTCCATACCTCCAGAGCTCCATAGCACCAGAGCTCCATGGCTTCAGAGCTCCATAGCACCATAGCTCCATACCTCCAGAGCTCCAGGGCTCCATAGCTCCATACCTCCAGAGCTCCATACCTCCAGAGCTCCATACCTCCAGAGCTCCATAGCACCAGAGCTCCATGGCTTCAGAGCTCCATAGCACCATAGCTCCATACCTCCAGAGCTCCAGGGCTCCATAGCTCCATACCTCCAGAGCTCCATACCTCCAGAGCTCCATACCTCCAGAGCTCCAGAGCTCCATAGCACCAGAGCTCCATGGCTTCAGAGCTCCATAGCACCATAGCTCCATACCTCCAGAGCTCCAGGGCTCCATAGCTCCATACCTCCAGAGCTCCATACCTCCAGAGCTCCAGAGCTCCATAGCACCAGAGCTCCATGGCTTCAGAGCTCCATAGCACCATAGCTCCATACCTCCAGAGCTCCAGGGCTCCATAGCTCCATACCTCCAGAGCTCCATACCTCCAGAGCTCCATACCTCCAGAGCTCCATAGCTCCATAGCACCAGAGCTCCATAGCTCCATAGCACCAGAGCTCCATAGCACCAGAGCTCCATAGCACCAGAGCTCCATAGCTCCATAGCACCAGAGCTCCATAGCTCCATAGCACCAGAGCTCCATAGCTCCATAGCACCAGAGCTCCATACTTCCAGAGCTCCATAGCTCCATAGCTCCATAGCACCAGAGCTCCATAGCTCCATAGCACCAGAGCTCCATGGCTTCAGAGCTCCATAGCACAATAGCTCCATACCTCCAGAGCTCCAGGGCTCCATAGCTCCATACCTCCAGAGCTCCATACCTCCAGAGCTCCATACCTCCAGAGCTCCATAGCACCAGAGCTCCATAGCTCCATAGCACCAGAGCTCCATAGCACCAGAGCTCCATAGCACCAGAGCTCCATAGCTCCATAGCACCAGAGCTCCATAGCTCCATAGCACCAGAGCTCCATACTTCCAGAGCTCCATAGCTCCATAGCTCCATAGCACCAGAGCTCCATAGCTCCATAGCACCAGAGCTCCATAGCTCCATAGCACCAGAGCTCCATACTTCCATAGCTCCATAGCTCCATACCTCCAGAGCTCCATAGCTCCATAGCTCCATACCTCCAGAGCTCCATAGCTCCAGAGCTCCATAGCTCCATAGCTCCATAGCACCAGAGCTCCATAGCTCCATAGCACCAGAGCTCCATACTTCCATAGCTCCAGGGCTCCATAGCTCCAGGGCTCCATACCTCCAGAGCTCCATAGCTCCATACTTCCAGAGCTCCATAGCTCCTTACTTCCATAGCTCCATACTTCCATACCTCCATAGCTCCATACTTCCATAGCACCAGAGCTCCATACTTCCATAGCACCAGAGCTCCATACCTCCAGAGCTCCAGAGCTCCAGCCTGGGTGGCTGGTGGCTCCATAGCTCCATACTTCCATAGCTCTAAGTCAGAGAGTTGGCGAAAATTGCACTAAGTGCGAAAGCCCATTCATTTACAACGGCGTGTCCACAAGGCGGCGACATTTCCCCGTTACCGGTGGCTGCGCGGCGGGTGAGTGACAGAGCTTATCCGAGCGGCTGGAACTCTGCGCCGGCGTGGTCGAGCGTGAGGCCTCGGCCCTTTGGCTGCCTGGTACCTAAAACACTTCCATTGATCCAGCCACGGAGGGTGCTGGCTGGTGGCTCCATACCTCCATAGCTCCATAGCACCAGAGCTCCATAGCTCCATAGCACCAGAGCTCCATGGCTTCAGAGCTCCATAGCACCATAGCTCCATACCTCCAGAGCTCCAGGGCTCCATAGCTCCATACCTCCAGAGCTCCATACCTCCAGAGCTCCATACCTCCAGAGCTCCATAGCACCAGAGCTCCATGGCTTCAGAGCTCCTTAGCACCATAGCTCCATACCTCCAGAGCTCCAGGGCTCCATAGCTCCATACCTCCAGAGCTCCATACCTCCAGAGCTCCATACCTCCAGAGCTCCATAGCACCAGAGCTCCATGGCTTCAGAGCTCCATAGCACCATAGCTCCATACCTCCAGAGCTCCAGGGCTCCATAGCTCCATACCTCCAGAGCTCCATACCTCCAGAGCTCCATACCTCCAGAGCTCCATAGCACCAGAGCTCCATGGCTTCAGAGCTCCATAGCACCATAGCTCCATACCTCCAGAGCTCCAGGGCTCCATAGCTCCATACCTCCAGAGCTCCATACCTCCAGAGCTCCATACCTCCAGAGCTCCAGAGCTCCATAGCACCAGAGCTCCATGGCTTCAGAGCTCCATAGCACCATAGCTCCATACCTCCAGAGCTCCAGGGCTCCATAGCTCCATACCTCCAGAGCTCCATACCTCCAGAGCTCCAGAGCTCCATAGCACCAGAGCTCCATGGCTTCAGAGCTCCATAGCACCATAGCTCCATACCTCCAGAGCTCCAGGGCTCCATAGCTCCATACCTCCAGAGCTCCATACCTCCAGAGCTCCAGAGCTCCATAGCACCAGAGCTCCATGGCTTCAGAGCTCCATAGCACCATAGCTCCATACCTCCAGAGCTCCAGGGCTCCAAAGCTCCATACCTCCAGAGCTCCATACCTCCAGAGCTCCATACCTCCAGAGCTCCATAGCTCCATAGCACCAGAGCTCCATAGCTCCATAGCACCAGAGCTCCATAGCACCAGAGCTCCATAGCACCAGAGCTCCATAGCTCCATAGCACCAGAGCTCCATAGCTCCATAGCACCAGAGCTCCATAGCTCCATAGCACCAGAGCTCCATACTTCCAGAGCTCCATAGCTCCATAGCTCCATAGCACCAGAGCTCCATAGCTCCATAGCACCAGAGCTCCATAGCTCCATAGCACCAGAGCTCCATACTTCCATAGCTCCATAGCTCCATACCTCCAGAGCTCCATAGCTCCATAGCTCCATACCTCCAGAGCTCCATAGCTCCAGAGCTCCATAGCTCCATAGCACCAGAGCTCCATAGCTCCATAGCACCAGAGCTCCATACTTCCATAGCTCCAGGGCTCCATAGCTCCAGGGCTCCATAGCTCCATACCTCCAGAGCTCCATAGCTCCATACTTCCAGAGCTCCATAGCTCCATAGCACCAGAGCTCCATAGCTCCATAGCACCAGAGCTCCATAGCTCCATAGCACCAGAGCTCCATAGCTCCATAGCTCCAGGGCTCCATAGCTCCATAGCTCCAGGGCTCCATAGCTCCATAGCTCCATACCTCCAGAGCTCCATACCTCCAGAGCTCCATACCTCCATAGCACCAGAGCTCCATAGCTCCAGGGCTCCATAGCTCCATACCTCCAGAGCTCCATAGCTCCATACTTCCAGAGCTCACAACGGCGTGTCCACAAGGCGGCGACATTTCCCCGTTACCGGTGGCTGCGCGGCGGGTGAGTGACAGAGCTTATCCGAGCGGCTGGAACTCTGCGCCGGCGTGGTCGAGCGTGAGGCCTCGGCCCTTTGGCTGCCTGGTACCTAAAACACTTCCATTGATCCAGCCACGGAGGGTGCTGGCTGGTGGCTCCATACCTCCATAGCTCCATAGCACCAGAGCTCCATAGCTCCATAGCACCAGAGCTCCATGGCTTCAGAGCTCCATAGCACCATAGCTCCATACCTCCAGAGCTCCAGGGCTCCATAGCTCCATACCTCCAGAGCTCCATACCTCCAGAGCTCCATACCTCCAGAGCTCCATAGCACCAGAGCTCCATGGCTTCAGAGCTCCATAGCACCATAGCTCCATACCTCCAGAGCTCCAGGGCTCCATAGCTCCATACCTCCAGAGCTCCATACCTCCAGAGCTGCATACCTCCAGAGCTCCATAGCACCAGAGCTCCATGGCTTCAGAGCTCCATAGCACCATAGCTCCATACCTCCAGAGCTCCAGGGCTCCATAGCTCCATACCTCCAGAGCTCCATACCTCCAGAGCTCCATACCTCCAGAGCTCCAGAGCTCCATAGCACCAGAGCTCCATGGCTTCAGAGCTCCATAGCACCATAGCTCCATACCTCCAGAGCTCCAGGGCTCCATAGCTCCATACCTCCAGAGCTCCATACCTCCAGAGCTCCAGAGCTCCATAGCACCAGAGCTCCATGGCTTCAGAGCTCCATAGCACCATAGCTCCATACCTCCAGAGCTCCAGGGCTCCATAGCTCCATACCTCCAGAGCTCCATACCTCCAGAGCTCCATACCTCCAGAGCTCCATAGCTCCATAGCACCAGAGCTCCATAGCTCCATAGCACCAGAGCTCCATAGCACCAGAGCTCCATAGCACCAGAGCTCCATAGCTCCATAGCACCAGAGCTCCATAGCTCCATAGCACCAGAGCTCCATAGCTCCATAGCACCAGAGCTCCATACTTCCAGAGCTCCATAGCTCCATAGCTCCATAGCACCAGAGCTCCATAGCTCCATAGCACCAGAGCTCCATGGCTTCAGAGCTCCATAGCACCATAGCTCCATACCTCCAGAGCTCCAGGGCTCCATAGCTCCATACCTCCAGAGCTCCATACCTCCAGAGCTCCATACCTCCAGAGCTCCATAGCACCAGAGCTCCATAGCTCCATAGCACCAGAGCTCCATAGCACCAGAGCTCCATAGCACCAGAGCTCCATAGCTCCATAGCACCAGAGCTCCATAGCTCCATAGCACCAGAGCTCCATACTTCCAGAGCTCCATAGCTCCATAGCTCCATAGCTCCATAGCACCAGAGCTCCATAGCTCCATAGCACCAGAGCTCCATAGCTCCATAGCACCAGAGCTCCATACTTCCATAGCTCCATACCTCCATACCTCCAGAGCTCCATAGCTCCATAGCTCCATACCTCCAGAGCTCCATAGCTCCAGAGCTCCATAGCTCCATAGCTCCATAGCACCAGAGCTCCATAGCTCCATAGCACCAGAGCTCCATACTTCCATAGCTCCAGGGCTCCATAGCTCCAGGGCTCCATACCTCCAGAGCTCCATAGCTCCATACTTCCAGAGCTCCATAGCTCCATACTTCCATAGCTCCATACTTTCATACCTCCATAGCTCCATACTTCCATAGCACCAGAGCTCCATACTTCCATAGCACCAGAGCTCCATACCTCCAGAGCTCCAGAGCTCCAGCCTGGGTGGCTGGTGGCTCCATAGCTCCATACTTCCATAGCTCTAAGTCAGAGAGTTGGCGAAAATTGCACTAAGTGCGAAAGCCCATTCATTTACAACGGCGTGTCCACAAGGCGGCGACATTTCCCCGTTACCGGTGGCTGCGCGGCGGGTGAGTGACAGAGCTTATCCGAGCGGCTGGAACTCTGCGCCGGCGTGGTCGAGCGTGAGGCCTCGGCCCTTTGGCTGCCTGGTACCTAAAACACTTCCATTGATCCAGCCACGGAGGGTGCTGGCTGGTGGCTCCATACCTCCATAGCTCCATAGCACCAGAGCTCCAGAGCTCCATAGCACCAGAGCTCCATGGCTTCAGAGCTCCATAGCACCATAGCTCCATACCTCCAGAGCTCCAGGGCTCCATAGCTCCATACCTCCAGAGCTCCATACCTCCAGAGCTCCATACCTCCAGAGCTCCATAGCACCAGAGCTCCATGGCTTCAGAGCTCCATAGCACCATAGCTCCATACCTCCAGAGCTCCAGGGCTCCATAGCTCCATACCTCCAGAGCTCCATACCTCCAGAGCTCCATACCTCCAGAGCTCCAGAGCTCCATAGCACCAGAGCTCCATGGCTTCAGAGCTCCATAGCACCAAAGCTCCATACCTCCAGAGCTCCAGGGCTCCATAGCTCCATACCTCCAGAGCTCCATACCTCCAGAGCTCCATACCTCCAGAGCTCCATAGCTCCATAGCACCAGAGCTCCATAGCTCCATAGCACCAGAGCTCCATAGCACCAGAGCTCCATAGCACCAGAGCTCCATAGCTCCATAGCACCAGAGCTCCATAGCTCCATAGCACCAGAGCTCCATAGCTCCATAGCACCAGAGCTCCAGAGCTCCATAGCTCCATACTTCCAGAGCTCCATAGCTCCTTACTTCCATAGCTCCATACTTCCATACCTCCATAGCTCCATACTTCCATAGCACCAGAGCTCCATACTTCCATAGCACCAGAGCTCCATACCTCCAGAGCTCCAGAGCTCCAGCCTGGGTGGCTGGTGGCTCCATAGCTCCATACTTCCATAGCTCTAAGTCAGAGAGTTGGCGAAAATTGCACTAAGTGCGAAAGCCCATTCATTTACAACGGCGTGTCCACAAGGCGGCGACATTTCCCCGTTACCGGTGGCTGCGCGGCGGGTGAGTGACAGAGCTTATCCGAGCGGCTGGAACTCTGCGCCGGCGTGGTCGAGCGTGAGGCCTCGGCCCTTTGGCTGCCTGGTACCTAAAACACTTCCATTGATCCAGCCACGGAGGGTGCTGGCTGGTGGCTCCATACCTCCATAGCTCCATAGCACCAGAGCTCCATAGCTCCATAGCACCAGAGCTCCATGGCTTCAGAGCTCCATAGCACCATAGCTCCATACCTCCAGAGCTCCAGGGCTCCATAGCTCCATACCTCCAGAGCTCCATACCTCCAGAGCTCCATACCTCCAGAGCTCCATAGCACCAGAGCTCCATGGCTTCAGAGCTCCATAGCACCATAGCTCCATACCTCCAGAGCTCCAGGGCTCCATAGCTCCATACCTCCAGAGCTCCATACCTCCAGAGCTCCATACCTCCAGAGCTCCATAGCACCAGAGCTCCATGGCTTCAGAGCTCCATAGCACCATAGCTCCATACCTCCAGAGCTCCAGGGCTCCATAGCTCCATACCTCCAGAGCTCCATACCTCCAGAGCTCCATACCTCCAGAGCTCCATAGCACCAGAGCTCCATGGCTTCAGAGCTCCATAGCACCATAGCTCCATACCTCCAGAGCTCCAGGGCTCCATAGCTCCATACCTCCAGAGCTCCATACCTCCAGAGCTCCATACCTCCAGAGCTCCAGAGCTCCATAGCACCAGAGCTCCATGGCTTCAGAGCTCCATAGCACCATAGCTCCATACCTCCAGAGCTCCAGGGCTCCATAGCTCCATACCTCCATAGCTCCATAGCACCAGAGCTCCATAGCTCCATAGCACCAGAGCTCCATGGCTTCAGAGCTCCATAGCACCATAGCTCCATACCTCCAGAGCTCCAGGGCTCCATAGCTCCATACCTCCAGAGCTCCATACCTCCAGAGCTCCATACCTCCAGAGCTCCATAGCACCAGAGCTCCATGGCTTCAGAGCTCCATAGCACCATAGCTCCATACCTCCAGAGCTCCAGGGCTCCATAACTCCATACCTCCAGAGCTCCATACCTCCAGAGCTCCATACCTCCAGAGCTCCATAGCTCCATAGCACCAGAGCTCCATAGCTCCATAGCACCAGAGCTCCATAGCACCAGAGCTCCATAGCACCAGAGCTCCATAGCTCCATAGCACCAGAGCTCCATAGCTCCATAGCACCAGAGCTCCATAGCTCCATAGCACCAGAGCTCCATACTTCCAGAGCTCCATAGCTCCATAGCTCCATAGCACCAGAGCTCCATAGCTCCATAGCACCAGAGCTCCATAGCTCCATAGCACCAGAGCTCCATACTTCCATAGCTCCATAGCTCCATACCTCCAGAGCTCCATAGCTCCATAGCTCCATACCTCCAGAGCTCCATAGCTCCAGAGCTCCATAGCTCCATAGCACCAGAGCTCCATAGCTCCATAGCACCAGAGCTCCATACTTCCATAGCTCCAGGGCTCCATAGCTCCAGGGCTCCATAGCTCCATACCTCCAGAGCTCCATAGCTCCATACTTCCAGAGCTCCATAGCTCCATAGCACCAGAGCTCCATAGCTCCATAGCACCAGAGCTCCATAGCTCCATAGCACCAGAGCTCCATAGCTCCATAGCTCCAGGGCTCCATAGCTCCATAGCTCCAGGGCTCCATAGCTCCATAGCTCCATACCTCCAGAGCTCCATACCTCCAGAGCTCCATACTACCATAGCACCAGAGCTCCATAGCTCCAGGGCTCCATAGCTCCATACCTCCAGAGCTCCATAGCTCCATACTTCCAGAGCTCACAACGGCGTGTCCACAAGGCGGCGACATTTCCCCGTTACCGGTGGCTGCGCGGCGGGTGAGTGACAGAGCTTATCCGAGCGGCTGGAACTCTGCGCCGGCGTGGTCGAGCGTGAGGCCTCGGCCCTTTGGCTGCCTGGTACCTAAAACACTTCCATTGATCCAGCCACGGAGGGTGCTGGCTGGTGGCTCCATACCTCCATAGCTCCATAGCACCAGAGCTCCATAGCTCCATAGCACCAGAGCTCCATGGCTTCAGAGCTCCATAGCACCATAGCTCCATACCTCCAGAGCTCCAGGGCTCCATAGCTCCATACCTCCAGAGCTCCATACCTCCAGAGCTCCATACCTCCAGAGCTCCATAGCACCAGAGCTCCATGGCTTCAGAGCTCCATAGCACCATAGCTCCATACCTCCAGAGCTCCAGGGCTCCATAGCTCCATACCTCCAGAGCTCCATACCTCCAGAGCTGCATACCTCCAGAGCTCCATAGCACCAGAGCTCCATGGCTTCAGAGCTCCATAGCACCATAGCTCCATACCTCCAGAGCTCCAGGGCTCCATAGCTCCATACCTCCAGAGCTCCATACCTCCAGAGCTCCATACCTCCAGAGCTCCAGAGCTCCATAGCACCAGAGCTCCATGGCTTCAGAGCTCCATAGCACCATAGCTCCATACCTCCAGAGCTCCAGGGCTCCATAGCTCCATACCTCCAGAGCTCCATACCTCCAGAGCTCCAGAGCTCCATAGCACCAGAGCTCCATGGCTTCAGAGCTCCATAGCACCATAGCTCCATACCTCCAGAGCTCCAGGGCTCCATAGCTCCATACCTCCAGAGCTCCATACCTCCAGAGCTCCATACCTCCAGAGCTCCATAGCTCCATAGCACCAGAGCTCCATAGCTCCATAGCACCAGAGCTCCATAGCACCAGAGCTCCATAGCACCAGAGCTCCATAGCTCCATAGCACCAGAGCTCCATAGCTCCATAGCACCAGAGCTCCATAGCTCCATAGCACCAGAGCTCCATACTTCCAGAGCTCCATAGCTCCATAGCTCCATAGCACCAGAGCTCCATAGCTCCATAGCACCAGAGCTCCATGGCTTCAGAGCTCCATAGCACCATAGCTCCATACCTCCAGAGCTCCAGGGCTCCATAGCTCCATACCTCCAGAGCTCCATACCTCCAGAGCTCCATACCTCCAGAGCTCCATAGCACCAGAGCTCCATAGCTCCATAGCACCAGAGCTCCATAGCACCAGAGCTCCATAGCACCAGAGCTCCATAGCTCCATAGCACCAGAGCTCCATAGCTCCATAGCACCAGAGCTCCATACTTCCAGAGCTCCATAGCTCCATAGCTCCATAGCTCCATAGCACCAGAGCTCCATAGCTCCATAGCACCAGAGCTCCATAGCTCCATAGCACCAGAGCTCCATACTTCCATAGCTCCATACCTCCATACCTCCAGAGCTCCATAGCTCCATAGCTCCATACCTCCAGAGCTCCATAGCTCCAGAGCTCCATAGCTCCATAGCTCCATAGCACCAGAGCTCCATAGCTCCATAGCACCAGAGCTCCATACTTCCATAGCTCCAGGGCTCCATAGCTCCAGGGCTCCATACCTCCAGAGCTCCATAGCTCCATACTTCCAGAGCTCCATAGCTCCATACTTCCATAGCTCCATACTTTCATACCTCCATAGCTCCATACTTCCATAGCACCAGAGCTCCATACTTCCATAGCACCAGAGCTCCATACCTCCAGAGCTCCAGAGCTCCAGCCTGGGTGGCTGGTGGCTCCATAGCTCCATACTTCCATAGCTCTAAGTCAGAGAGTTGGCGAAAATTGCACTAAGTGCGAAAGCCCATTCATTTACAACGGCGTGTCCACAAGGCGGCGACATTTCCCCGTTACCGGTGGCTGCGCGGCGGGTGAGTGACAGAGCTTATCCGAGCGGCTGGAACTCTGCGCCGGCGTGGTCGAGCGTGAGGCCTCGGCCCTTTGGCTGCCTGGTACCTAAAACACTTCCATTGATCCAGCCACGGAGGGTGCTGGCTGGTGGCTCCATACCTCCATAGCTCCATAGCACCAGAGCTCCAGAGCTCCATAGCACCAGAGCTCCATGGCTTCAGAGCTCCATAGCACCATAGCTCCATACCTCCAGAGCTCCAGGGCTCCATAGCTCCATACCTCCAGAGCTCCATACCTCCAGAGCTCCATACCTCCAGAGCTCCATAGCACCAGAGCTCCATGGCTTCAGAGCTCCATAGCACCATAGCTCCATACCTCCAGAGCTCCAGGGCTCCATAGCTCCATACCTCCAGAGCTCCATACCTCCAGAGCTCCATACCTCCAGAGCTCCAGAGCTCCATAGCACCAGAGCTCCATGGCTTCAGAGCTCCATAGCACCATAGCTCCATACCTCCAGAGCTCCAGGGCTCCATAGCTCCATACCTCCATAGCTCCATACCTCCAGAGCTCCATACCTCCAGAGCTCCATAGCTCCATAGCACCAGAGCTCCATAGCTCCATAGCACCAGAGCTCCATAGCACCAGAGCTCCATAGCACCAGAGCTCCATAGCTCCATAGCACCAGAGCTCCATAGCTCCATAGCACCAGAGCTCCATAGCTCCATAGCACCAGAGCTCCATACTTCCAGAGCTCCATAGCTCCATAGCTCCATAGCACCAGAGCTCCATAGCTCCATAGCACCAGAGCTCCATGGCTTCAGAGCTCCATAGCACCATAGCTCCATACCTCCAGAGCTCCAGGGCTCCATAGCTCCATACCTCCAGAGCTCCATACCTCCAGAGCTCCATACCTCCAGAGCTCCATAGCACCAGAGCTCCATAGCTCCTCAGCACCAGAGCTCCATAGCACCAGAGCTCCATAGCACCAGAGCTCCATAGCTCCATAGCACCAGAGCTCCATAGCTCCATAGCACCAGAGCTCCATACTTCCAGAGCTCCATAGCTCCATAGCTCCATAGCTCCATAGCACCAGAGCTCCATAGCTCCATAGCACCAGAGCTCCATAGCTCCATAGCACCAGAGCTCCATACTTCCATAGCTCCATAGCTCCATACCTCCAGAGCTCCATAGCTCCATAGCTCCATACCTCCAGAGCTCCATAGCTCCAGAGCTCCATAGCTCCATAGCTCCATAGCACCAGAGCTCCATAGCTCCATAGCACCAGAGCTCCATACTTCCATAGCTCCAGGGCTCCATAGCTCCAGGGCTCCATACCTCCAGAGCTCCATAGCTCCATACTTCCAGAGCTCCATAGCTCCATACTTCCATAGCTCCATACTTCCATACCTCCATAGCTCCATACTTCCATAGCACCAGAGCTCCATACTTCCATAGCACCAGAGCTCCATACCTCCAGAGCTCCAGAGCTCCAGCCTGGGTGGCTGGTGGCTCCATAGCTCCATACTTCCATAGCTCTAAGTCAGAGAGTTGGCGAAAATTGCACTAAGTGCGAAAGCCCATTCATTTACAACGGCGTGTCCACAAGGCGGCGACATTTCCCCGTTACCGGTGGCTGCGCGGCGGGTGAGTGACAGAGCTTATCCGAGCGGCTGGAACTCTGCGCCGGCGTGGTTGAGCGTGAGGCCTCGGCCCTTTGGCTGCCTGGTACCTAAAACACTTCCATTGATCCAGCCACGGAGGGTGCTGGCTGGTGGCTCCATACCTCCATAGCTCCATAGCACCAGAGCTCCATAGCTCCATAGCACCAGAGCTCCATGGCTTCAGAGCTCCATAGCACCATAGCTCCATACCTCCAGAGCTCCAGGGCTCCATAGCTCCATACCTCCAGAGCTCCATACCTCCAGAGCTCCATACCTCCAGAGCTCCATAGCACCAGAGCTCCATGGCTTCAGAGCTCCATAGCACCATAGCTCCATACCTCCAGAGCTCCAGGGCTCCATAGCTCCATACCTCCAGAGCTCCATACCTCCAGAGCTCCATACCTCCAGAGCTCCAGAGCTCCATAGCACCAGAGCTCCATGGCTTCAGAGCTCCATAGCACCATAGCTCCATACCTCCAGAGCTCCAGGGCTCCATAGCTCCATACCTCCAGAGCTCCATACCTCCAGAGCTCCAGAGCTCCATAGCACCAGAGCTCCATGGCTTCAGAGCTCCATAGCACCATAGCTCCATACCTCCAGAGCTCCAGGGCTCCATAGCTCCATACCTCCAGAGCTCCATACCTCCAGAGCTCCAGAGCTCCATAGCACCAGAGCTCCATGGCTTCAGAGCTCCATAGCACCATAGCTCCATACCTCCAGAGCTCCAGGGCTCCAAAGCTCCATACCTCCAGAGCTCCATACCTCCAGAGCTCCATACCTCCAGAGCTCCATAGCTCCATAGCACCAGAGCTCCATAGCTCCATAGCACCAGAGCTCCATAGCACCAGAGCTCCATAGCACCAGAGCTCCATAGCTCCATAGCACCAGAGCTCCATAGCTCCATAGCACCAGAGCTCCATAGCTCCATAGCACCAGAGCTCCATACTTCCAGAGCTCCATAGCTCCATAGCTCCATAGCACCAGAGCTCCATAGCTCCATAGCACCAGAGCTCCATAGCTCCATAGCACCAGAGCTCCATACTTCCATAGCTCCATAGCTCCATACCTCCAGAGCTCCATAGCTCCATAGCTCCATACCTCCAGAGCTCCATAGCTCCAGAGCTCCATAGCTCCATAGCACCAGAGCTCCATAGCTCCATAGCACCAGAGCTCCATACTTCCATAGCTCCAGGGCTCCATAGCTCCAGGGCTCCATAGCTCCATACCTCCAGAGCTCCATAGCTCCATACTTCCAGAGCTCCATAGCTCCATAGCACCAGAGCTCCATAGCTCCATAGCACCAGAGCTCCATAGCTCCATAGCACCAGAGCTCCATAGCTCCATAGCACCAGAGCTCCATAGCTCCATAGCTCCAGGGCTCCATAGCTCCATAGCTCCAGGGCTCCATAGCTCCATAGCTCCAGGGCTCCATAGCTCCATAGCTCCATACCTCCAGAGCTCCATACCTCCAGAGCTCCATACCTCCATAGCACCAGAGCTCCATAGCTCCAGGGCTCCATAGCTCCATACCTCCAGAGCTCCATAGCTCCATACTTCCAGAGCTCCATAGCTCCATAGCTCCATACTTCCATAGCTCCATAGCTCCATACTTCCATAGCACCTGAGCTCCATACCTCCAGAGCTCCATAGCTCCAGCCTGGGTGGCTGGTGGCTCCATAGCTCCATACTTCCATAGCTCTAAGTCAGAGAGTTGGCGAAAATTGCACTAAGTGCGAAAGCCCATTCATTTACAACGGCGTGTCCGCCAGGCGGCGACATTTCCCCGTTACCGGTGGCTGCGCGGCGGGTGAGTGACAGAGCTTATCCGAGCGGCTGGAACTCTGCGCCGGCGTGGTCGAGCGTGAGGCCTCGGCCCTTTGGCTGCCTGGTACCTAAAACACTTCCATTGATCCAGCCACGGAGGGTGCTGGCTGGTGGCTCCATACCTCCATAGCTCCATAGCACCAGAGCTCCATAGCTCCATAGCACCAGAGCTCCATGGCTTCAGAGCTCCATAGCACCATAGCTCCATACCTCCAGAGCTCCAGGGCTCCATAGCTCCATACCTCCAGAGCTCCATACCTCCAGAGCTCCATACCTCCAGAGCTCCATAGCACCAGAGCTCCATGGCTTCAGAGCTCCATAGCACCATAGCTCCATACCTCCAGAGCTCCAGGGCTCCATAGCTCCATACCTCCAGAGCTCCATACCTCCAGAGCTCCATACCTCCAGAGCTCCATAGCACCAGAGCTCCATGGCTTCAGAGCTCCATAGCACCATAGCTCCATACCTCCAGAGCTCCAGGGCTCCATAGCTCCATACCTCCAGAGCTCCATACCTCCAGAGCTCCATACCTCCAGAGCTCCAGAGCTCCATAGCACCAGAGCTCCATGGCTTCAGAGCTCCATAGCTCCATACCTCCAGAGCTCCAGGGCTCCATAGCTCCATACCTCCAGAGCTCCATACCTCCAGAGCTCCAGAGCTCCATAGCACCAGAGCTCCATGGCTTCAGAGCTCCATAGCACCATAGCTCCATACCTCCAGAGCTCCAGGGCTCCATAGCTCCATACCTCCAGAGCTCCATACCTCCAGAGCTCCATACCTCCAGAGCTCCATAGCTCCATAGCACCAGAGCTCCATAGCTCCATAGCACCAGATCTCCATAGCACCAGAGCTCCATAGCACCAGAGCTCCATAGCTCCATAGCACCAGAGCTCCATAGCTCCATAGCACCAGAGCTCCATACTTCCAGAGCTCCATAGCTCCATAGCTCCATAGCACCAGAGCTCCATAGCTCCATAGCACCAGAGCTCCATAGCTCCATAGCACCAGAGCTCCATACTTCCATAGCTCCATAGCTCCATACCTCCAGAGCTCCATAGCTCCATAGCTCCATACCTCCAGAGCTCCATAGCTCCAGAGCTCCATAGCTCCATAGCTCCATAGCACCAGAGCTCCATAGCTCCATAGCACCAGAGCTCCATACTTCCATAGCTCCAGGGCTCCATAGCTCCAGGGCTCCATACCTCCAGAGCTCCATAGCTCCATACTTCCAGAGCTCCATAGCTCCATACTTCCATAGCTCCATACTTCCATACCTCCATAGCTCCATACTTCCATAGGACCAGAGCTCCATACTTCCATAGCACCAGAGCTCCATACCTCCAGAGCTCCAGAGCTCCAGCCTGGGTGGCTGGTGGCTCCATAGCTCCATACTTCCATAGCTCTAAGTCAGAGAGTTGGCGAAAATTGCACTAAGTGCGAAAGCCCATTCATTTACAACGGCGTGTCCACAAGGCGGCGACATTTCCCCGTTACCGGTGGCTGCGCGGCGGGTGAGTGACAGAGCTTATCCGAGCGGCTGGAACTCTGCGCCGGCGTGGTCGAGCGTGAGGCCTCGGCCCTTTTGCTGCCTGGTACCTAAAACACTTCCATTGATCCAGCCACGGAGGGTGCTGGCTGGTGGCTCCATACCTCCATAGCTCCATAGCACCAGAGCTCTATAGCTCCATAGCACCAGAGCTCCATGGCTTCAGAGCTCCATAGCACCATAGCTCCATACCTCCAGAGCTCCAGGGCTCCATAGCTCCATACCTCCAGAGCTCCATACCTCCAGAGCTCCATACCTCCAGAGCTCCATAGCACCAGAGCTCCATGGCTTCAGAGCTCCATAGCACCATAGCTCCATACCTCCAGAGCTCCAGGGCTCCATAGCTCCATACCTCCAGAGCTCCATACCTCCAGAGCTCCATACCTCCAGAGCTCCAGAGCTCCATAGCACCAGAGCTCCATGGCTTCAGAGCTCCATAGCACCATAGCTCCATACCTCCAGAGCTCCAGGGCTCCATAGCTCCATACCTCCAGAGCTCCATACCTCCAGAGCTCCATACCTCCAGAGCTCCATAGCACCAGAGCTCCATGGCTTCAGAGCTCCATAGCACCATAGCTCCATACCTCCAGAGCTCCAGGGCTCCATAGCTCCATACCTCCAGAGCTCCATACCTCCAGAGCTCCATACCTCCAGAGCTCCAGAGCTCCAGGGCTCCATAGCTCCATACCTCCAGAGCTCCATACCTCCAGAGCTCCAGAGCTCCATAGCACCAGAGCTCCATGGCTTCAGAGCTCCATAGCACCATAGCTCCATACCTCCAGAGCTCCAGGGCTCCATAGCTCCATACCTCCAGAGCTCCATACCTCCAGAGCTCCATACCTCCAGAGCTCCATAGCTCCATAGCACCAGAGCTCCATAGCTCCATAGCACCAGAGCTCCATAGCACCAGAGCTCCATAGCACCAGAGCTCCATAGCTCCATAGCACCAGAGCTCCATAGCTCCATAGCACCAGAGCTCCATAGCTCCATAGCACCAGAGCTCCATACTTCCAGAGCTCCATAGCTCCATAGCTCCATAGCACCAGAGCTCCATAGCTCCATAGCACCAGAGCTCCATGGCTTCAGAGCTCCATAGCACCATAGCTCCATACCTCCAGAGCTCCAGGGCTCCATAGCTCCATACCTCCAGAGCGGCCCGTTAAAATTGCTTAGCCGAGGTCCTGGAAGCCTAACACGGCGTGATCTTGTGCAAAAAGCCGCTCCCGAGCTCCAGCTGGAAGTGTAAAAAGAACCGGGCTGGATAAAAAAAAGAACCGGGCGGCCCGTTAAAATTGCTTAGCCGAGGTCCTGGAAGCCTAACACGGCGTGATCTTGTGCAAAAAGCCGCTCCCGAGCTCCAGCTGGAAGTGTAAAAAGAACCGGGCTGGATAAAAAAAAGAACCGGGCGGCCCGTTAAAATTGCTTAGCCGAGGTCCTGGAAGCCTAACCCGGCGTGATCTTGTGCAAATAGCCGCTGCCGAGCTCCAGCTGGAAGTGTGAAAAGAACCGGGCTGGATAAAAAAAAGAACCGGGCTGGATCAAAAAAGAACCGGGCGACCCGTTAAAATTGCTTAGCCGAGGTCCTGGAAGCCTAACACGGCGTGATCTTGTGCAAAAAGCCGCTCCCGAGCTCCAGCTGGAAGTGTAAAAAGAACCGGGCTGGATAAAAAAAGAACCGGGCTGGATAAAAAAAAGAACCGGGCGGCCCGTTAAAATTGCTTAGCCGAGGTCCTGGAAGCCTAACACGGCGTGATCTTGTGCAAAAAGCCGCTCCCGAGCTCCAGCTGGAAGTGTAAAAAGAACCGGGCTGGATAAAAAAAAGAACCGGGCGGCCCGTTAAAATTGCTTAGCCGAGGTCCTGGAAGCCTAACCCGGCGTGATCTTGTGCAAATAGCCGCTGCCGAGCTCCAGCTGGAAGTGTGAAAAGAACCGGGCTGGATAAAAAAAAGAACCGGGCTGGATCAAAAAAGAACCGGGCGACCCGTTAAAATTGCTTAGCCGAGGTCCTGGAAGCCTAACACGGCGTGATCTTGTGCAAAAAGCCGCTCCCGAGCTCCAGCTGGAAGTGTAAAAAGAACCGGGCTGGATAAAAAAAGAACCGGGCTGGATAAAAAAAAGAACCGGGCGGCCCGTTAAAATTGCTTAGCCGAGGTCCTGGAAGCCTAACACGGCGTGATCTTGTGCAAAAAGCCGCTCCCGAGCTCCAGCTGGAAGTGTAAAAAGAACCGGGCTGGATAAAAAAAAGAACCGGGCGGCCCGTTAAAATTGCTTAGCCGAGGTCCTGGAAGCCTAACCCGGCGTGATCTTGTGCAAATAGCCGCTGCCGAGCTCCAGCTGGAAGTGTGAAAAGAACCGGGCTGGATAAAAAAAAGAACCGGGCTGGATCAAAAAAGAACCGGGCGACCCGTTAAAATTGCTTAGCCGAGGTCCTGGAAGCCTAACACGGCGTGATCTTGTGCAAAAAGCCGCTCCCGAGCTCCAGCTGGAAGTGTAAAAAGAACCGGGCTGGATAAAAAAAGAACCGGGCTGGATCAAAAAAAGAACCGGGCGACCCGTTAAAATTGCTTAGCCGAGGTCCTGGAAGCCTAACCCGGCGTGATCTTGTGCAAAAAGCCGCTCCCGAGCTCCAGCTGGAAGTGTAAAAAGAACCGGGCTGGATAAAAAAAAGAACCGGGCGGCCCGTTAAAATTGCTTAGCCGAGGTCCTGGAAGCCTAACCCGGCGTGATCTTGTGCAAAAAGCCGCTCCCGAGCTCCAGCTGGAAGTGTAAAAAGAACCGGGCTGGATAAAAAAAAAGAACCGGGCTGGATCAAAAAAGAACCGGGCGACCCGTTAAAATTGCTTAGCCGAGGTCCTGGAAGCCTAACCCGGCGTGATCTTGTGCAAATAGCCGCTGCCGAGCTCCAGCTGGAAGTGTGAAAAGAACCGGGCTGGATAAAAAAAAGAACCGGGCTGGATCAAAAAAGAACCGGGCGACCCGTTAAAATTGCTTAGCCGAGGTCCTGGAAGCCTAACACGGCGTGATCTTGTGCAAAAAGCCGCTCCCGAGCTCCAGCTGGAAGTGTAAAAAGAACCGGGCTGGATAAAAAAAGAACCGGGCTGGATCAAAAAAGAACCGGGCGACCCGTTAAAATTGCTTAGCCGAGGTCCTGGAAGCCTAACCCGGCGTGATCTTGTGCAAAAAGCCGCTCCCGAGCTCCAGCTGGAAGTGTAAAAAGAACCGGGCTGGATAAAAAAAAGAACCGGGCGGCCCGTTAAAATTGCTTAGCCGAGGTCCTGGAAGCCTAACCCGGCGTGATCTTGTGCAAAAAGCCGCTCCCGAGCTCCAGCTGGAAGTGTAAAAAGAACCGGGCTGGATAAAAAAAAAGAACCGGGCTGGATCAAAAAAGAACCGGGCGACCCGTTAAAATTGCTTAGCCGAGGTCCTGGAAGCCTAACCCGGCGTGATCTTGTGCAAATAGCCGCTGCCGAGCTCCAGCTGGAAGTGTGAAAAGAACCGGGCTGGATAAAAAAAAGAACCGGGCTGGATCAAAAAAGAACCGGGCGACCCGTTAAAATTGCTTAGCCGAGGTCCTGGAAGCCTAACACGGCGTGATCTTGTGCAAAAAGCCGCTCCCGAGCTCCAGCTGGAAGTGTAAAAAGAACCGGGCTGGATAAAAAAAGAACCGGGCTGGATCAAAAAAGAACCGGGCGACCCGTTAAAATTGCTTAGCCGAGGTCCTGGAAGCCTAACCCGGCGTGATCTTGTGCAAAAAGCCGCTCCCGAGCTCCAGCTGGAAGTGTAAAAAGAACCGGGCTGGATAAAAAAAAGAACCGGGCGGCCCGTTAAAATTGCTTAGCCGAGGTCCTGGAAGCCTAACCCGGCGTGATCTTGTGCAAAAAGCCGCTCCCGAGCTCCAGCTGGAAGTGTAAAAAGAACCGGGCTGGATAAAAAAAAGAACCGGGCTGGATCAAAAAAGAACCGGGCGACCCGTTAAAATTGCTTAGCCGAGGTCCTGGAAGCCTAACACGGCGTGATCTTGTGCAAAAAGCCGCTCCCGAGCTCCAGCTGGAAGTGTAAAAAGAACCGGGCTGGATAAAAAAAGAACCGGGCTGGATCAAAAAAGAACCGGGCGACCCGTTAAAATTGCTTAGCCGAGGTCCTGGAAGCCTAACACGGCGTGATCTTGTGCAAAAAGCCGCTCCCGAGCTCCAGCTGGAAGTGTAAAAAGAACCGGGCTGGATAAAAAAAAGAACCGGGCTGGATAAAAAAAAAGAACCGGGCGACCCGTTAAAATTGCTTAGCCGAGGTCCTGGAAGCCTAACCCGGCGTGATCTTGTGCAAAAAGCCGCTCCCGAGCTCCAGCTGGAAGTGTAAAAAGAACCAGGCTGGATAAAAAAAAGAACCGGGCTGGATCAAAAAAGAACCGGGCGGCCCGTTAAAATTGCTTAGCCGAGGTCCTGGAAGCCTAACACGGCGTGATCTTGTGCAAAAAGCCGCTCCCGAGCTCCAGCTGGAAGTGTAAAAAGAACCGGGCTGGATAAAAAAAGAACCGGGCTGGATCAAAAAAGAACCGGGCGACCCGTTAAAATTGCTTAGCCGAGGTCCTGGAAGCCTAACACGGCGTGATCTTGCCCGAAAGTCGGCCTCTATACTTCCATTTTAGGTACCAGGCGCTCATAGTGTGTTGGTCCCACTAGTCAGTGTACTGGTCCCACTCGCTAGTGTACTGGTCCCCCTAGTCAGTGTACTCATCCAGTTACCCCCCGTTTTCCAAAACACAATCGGCACGTATAAGGGGGGGACTCCTGAGAGAGATGAGGTATATGCCAGCGCAACACCAATCCGCTCCGCGCTGGTTCCCATGTCGGCTACGGATGAATAAAACCAGCCTGTCCCCCCTGGAGCTCACGAGACACGGAATTTTTTCTAAGTGCCAACGGCTCTTCCGAGCAAACGTGTCCGCTCCGGCTGGTTCCCCCGTCGGCCTCAAATGACGAAAAATGCCGGTCTCCGCCCGGAGCTCATGACAAACGAAAAATTTTCTAAGTGCCAACGGCACTTGCGAGCGAATGTGTCCGCTCGGCGCTGGTTCCCGGGTCGAACCCGGAAGACGAAAAACGCCGGTCTCCGCCCGGAGCTCATGACAAACGAAAAATTTTCTAAGTGCCAACGGCACTTGCGAGCGAATGTGTCCGCTCGGCGCTGGTTCCCGGGTCGAACCCGGAAGACGAAAAACGCCGGTCTCCGCCCGGAGCTCATGACAAACGAAAAATTTTCTAAGTGCCAACGGCACTTGCGAGCGAATGTGTCCGCTCGGCGCTGGTTCCCGGGTCGAACCCGGAAGACGAAAAACGCCGGTCTCCGCCCGGAGCTCATGACAAACGAAAAATTTTCTAAGTGCCAACGGCACTTGCGAGCGAATGTGTCCGCTCGGCGCTGGTTCCCGGGTCGAACCCGGAAGACGAAAAACGCCGGTCCTCGCCCGGAGCTCATGACAAACGAAAAATTTTCTAAGTGCCAACGGCACTTGCGAGCGAATGTGTCCGCTCGGCGCTGGTTCCCGGGTCGAACCCGGAAGACGAAAAACGCCGGTCTCCGCCCGGAGCTCATGACAAACGAAAAATTTTCCAAGTGCCAACGGCACTTGCGAGCGAATGTGTCCGCTCGGCGCTGGTTCCCGGGTCGAACCCGGAAGACGAAAAACGCCGGTCCTCGCCCGGAGCTCATGACAAACGAAAAATTTTCTAAGTGCCAACGGCACTTGCGAGCGAATGTGTCCGCTCGGCGCTGGTTCCCGGGTCGAACCCGGAAGACGAAAAACGCCGGTCCTCGCCCGGAGCTCATGACAAACGAAAAATTTTCTAAGTGCCAACGGCACTTGCGAGCGAATGTGTCCGCTCGGCGCTGGTTCCCGGGTCGGACCCGGAAGACGAAAAACGCCGGTCCTCGCCTGGAGGTCCCAGCAAAATCGGCGAAAAAACGACTAAGTGTCAACTTTCGAAAAAACGGCTAAGTGTCGACTTTCGAAAAAACGGCTAAGTGTCAACTTTCGAAAAAACGGCTAAGTGTCAACTTTCGAAAAAACGACTAAGTGTCGCCTCTGAAAAAACGACTAAGTGTCGCCTCTCTGAAAAAACGACTAAGTGCCCACGGCTCTGCGGGGCTTGTGAGTCCGCCCCGCGCCGGTTCGGCAGTCGGCCTCAAAAAGCGAAAAATCAGTTCTCCTCGAGGTACCAGGGGGTGAGGTACCCGGGCTAAGATGCAGTACCTTTTTTGGTCTTCAGGTGCGCCAGAGTACAATGAAATGGTCCCAGTAGTCAGTGTACTCATCGACTTTCCCCCCGTTTTCCAAAGCACCTCCTTTACGAGTATGGAGGAGATGGTGCTGGTCTCCCCACGGCGTCGGACACGCCGTCCTCGACAGCACAAGGTCGGATAGAAGACCTGGAAAGCGCCGTGGCACGCGCTGGAGGTGGGCACTGTGGCGAAAAAACGACTAAGTGTCAACTTTCGAAAAAACGACTAAGTGTCAACTTTCGAAAAAACGGCTAAGTGTCAACTTTCGAAAAAACGACTAAGTGTCACCTCTCTGAAAAAATGGCAAAGTGTCGCCTCTCTGAAAATTTTCTAAGTGCCCACGGCTCTGCGGGCTCGTGCATCCGAGCCGCGCCGGTTCTGCAACCGGCCTAGAATGACGAAAAATAACGGTCTCCTCCTGGAGCTCACAGCCAATTGTGGCGAAAAAGTGGCAAAGTGCCCACGGCTCTGCGGGCTCGTGCATCCGAGCCGCGCCGGTTCTGCAGCCGGCCTAGAATGACGAAAAATAACGGTCTCCTCCTGGAGCTCACAGCCAACTTGGCAAAAAGTTTCTAAGTGCCCACGGCCCTGCTGAGCTTTGGCGTCCGCCCAGCGCCGGTTCCGCAGTCGGCCTCGAATGACGAAAAATAACGGTCTCCTCCTGGAGCTCACAGCCAACTTGGCAAAAAGTTTCTAAGTGCCCACGGCCCTGCTGAGCTTTGGCGTCCGCCCAGCGCCGGTTCCGCAGTCGGCCTCGAATGACGAAAAATAACGGTCTCCTCCTGGAGCTCACAGCCAACTTGGCAAAAAGTTTCTAAGTGCCCACGGCCCTGCCGAGCTTTGGCGTCCGCCCAGCGCCGGTTCCGCAGTCGGCCTCGAATGACGAAAAATAACGGTCTCCTCCTGGAGCTCACAGCCAACTTGGCAAAAAGTTTCTAAGTGCCCACGGCCCTGCCGAGCTTTGGCGTCCGCTCAGCGCCGGTTCCGCAGTCGGCCTCGAATGACGAAAAATAACGGTCTCCTCCTGGAGCTCACAGCCAACTTGGCAAAAAGTTTCTAAGTGCCCACGGCCCTGCCGAGCTTTGGCGTCCGCCCAGCGCCGGTTCCGCAGTCGGCCTCGAATGACGAAAAATAACGGTCTCCTCCTGGAGCTCACAGCCAACTTGGCAAAAAGTTTCTAAGTGTCACATCTCTGAAAAAACGGCTAAGTGTCGACTTTCGAAAAAACGGCAAAGTGTCACATCTCTGAAAAAACGGCTAAGTGTCGACTTTCGAAAAAACGGCTAAGTGTCAACTTTCGAAAAAACGGCTAAGTGTCGCCTCTCTGAAAAAACGGCAAAGTGTCAACTTTCGAAAAAACGACAGAGTGTCGCCTCTCTGAAAAAACGACTAAGTGTCGACTCTGAGAAAATGGCAAAGTGCCCACGGCTCTGCGGGCTCGTGCATCCGACCCGCGCCGGTTCCCCAGCCGGCCTGAAATAAGGCAAAACCAGCCTCTCCGCCTGGAGCTCAGAGCCAACTTGGCGAATATTTTCTAAGTGCCCACGGCTCTGCGTGGCTACGGCGTCTGCCCAGCGCCGGTTCCTGGGTCGAACCCCGAGGACGAGGAATGCCGGTCTCCGCCTGGAGGTCCCAGCTTAATCGGCGAAAATTTTCTAAGTGCCCACGGCTCTGCCGGGCTCGTGCATCCGACCCGCGCCGGTTCCCCAGCCGGCCTGAAATAAGGCAAAACCAGCCTCTCCCCCTGGAGCTCAGAGCCAATTGTGGCGAAAAAACGACTAAGTGTCAACTTTCGAAAAAACGACTAAGTGTCAACTTTCCAAAAAAACGGCTAAGTGTCGACTTTCGAAAAAACGGCTAAGTGTCAACTTTCGAAAAAACGACTAAGTGTCGCCTCCGAAAAAACGACTAAGTGTCGCCTCTCTGAAAAAACGACTAAGTGCCCACGGCTCTGCGGGGCTTGTGAGTCCGCCCCGCGCCGGTTCGGCGGTCGGCCTCAAAAAGCGAAAAATCAGCCTCTCTCCCTGGAGCTCACCAAAAATTTGTCGAAATTTTTCTAAGTTCTCCTCGAGGTACCAGGGGGTGAGGTACCCGGGCTAAGATGCAGTACCTTTTTTGGTCTTCAGGTGCGCCAGAGTACAATGAAATGGTCCCAGTAGTCAGTGTACTCATCGACTTTCCCCCCGTTTTCCAAAGCACCTCGTTTACGAGTATGGAGGAGATGGTGCTGGTCTCCCCACGGCGTCGGACACGCCGTCCTCGACAGCACAAGGTCGGATAGAAGACCTGAAAAGCGCCGTGGCACGCGCTGGAGGTGTCACTGTGGCGAAAAAGTGACTAAGTGTCAACTTTCGAAAAAACGGCTAAGTGTCAACTTTCGAAAAAACGGCTAAGTGTCAACTTTCGAAAAAACGACAAAGTGTCACCTCTCTGAAAAAACGGCAAAGTGTCAACTTTTGAAAAAAACGACTAAGTGTCAACTTTCGAAAAAACGACTAAGTGTCACCTCTCTGAAAAAATGGCAAAGTGTCAACTGCGAATGTGGTGGTGCATGGAAGGAAGTGGAGGACGGCCGCCTCCTTAAACACAGGCCGAAGAGGAGCGTCAGGGCCGGCTCCTTAAACACGGACCGAGTGTCGCCCTTAACACAGACCAAGCGGAGGACGGCCGCCTCCCTAAATACAGGCCGAACCGGAGCGCGAGGGCCGCTCCTTAAACACGGACCGAGTGTCGCCCTTAACACAGACCAAGCGGAGGACGGCCGCCTCCCTAAATACAGGCCGAACCGGAGCGCGAGGGCCGCTCCTTAAACACGGACCGAGTGTCGCCCTTAACACAGACCAAGGGGAGGACGGCCGCCTCCTTAAACACAGGCCGGAGAGGAGCGTCAGGGCCAGGCTCCTTAAACACGGACCGAGTGTCGCCCTTAACACAGACCAAGCGGAGGACGGCCGCCTCCCTAAATACAGGCCGAACCGGAGCGCGAGGGCCAGGCTCCTTAAACACGGACCGAGTGTCGCCCTTAACACAGACCAAGGGGAGGACGGCCGCCTCCTTAAACACAGGCCGGAGAGGAGCGTCAGGGCCAGGCTCCTTAAACACGGACCGAGTGTCGCCCTTAACACAGACCAAGCGGAGGACGGCCGCCTCCCTAAATACAGGCCGAACCGGAGCGCGAGGGCCAGGCTCCTTAAACACGGACCGAGTGTCGCCCTTAACACAGACCAAGGGGAGGACGGCCGCCTCCTTAAACACAGGCCGAACCGGAGCGCGAGTGTTGCTCCTTAAACACGGACCGAGTGGAGGACGGCCGCCTCCTTAAACACAGGCCGAACAAAATGACACAAAGTGTCAACTGCGAATGTTGTCCATCCAAGGAAGGAGCGTGATGCCCGGCCGGCTCCTTAAACACAGGCCGAGAGTCGCCCCGGACGGTCCGCCTCGCGGCGCCCGTCTGCTCGGATAAAATGACACAAAGTGTCAACTGCGAATGTTGTCCATCCAAGGAAGGAGCGTGATGCCCGGCCGGCTCCTTAAACACAGGCCGAGAGTCGCCCCGGACGGTCCGCCTCGCGGCGCCCGCCCGCTCGGATAAAATGACACAAAGTGTCAACTACGAATGTTGTCCATCCAAGGAAGGAGCGTGATGCCCGGCCGGCTCCTTAAACAAAGGCCGAGAGTCGCCCCGGACGGTCCGCCTCTCGAGGCGCCCGCCCGCTCGGATAAAATGAAACAAAGTGTCAACTACGAATGTTGGCGCTCCCCGCGCCGCCCCGCAGGCCCCGGCGCGACCGTACTGCGGCGAGACCGAGACGACCCGGAAAAAGCATCCATCCCACCTAGCCACGATCCACGGAGGCCGAGCGAGCGGCTGAGTGTCGGGCGCCGCGCGTGCGAGCGTCCGCCGGCCGCGCCGGTCCTTCTGCGAATGACGTTTCTCAAACCCTCCGGCTTGATAGCGGCGGCACCACGGGAAGCCGTCCACACACACCGTCCGACCTCTATCCGAAAAGCCTTCCCGACCAACCGCGGTCGCGGGGGCGTCTGTCGCTCCGCATCGGGGGGGCGTATGGCTTCCGCGCTACGCGCTGCGGGCTCGGGGGGGCCGCAACGGCTGAGTCTGACTCGGCCGGGGCGCAGCTTCCCTCCCGGCAGTCAGCAATAGTGCCGATCGCGCCTGCCACCAGCCCCCTCCCCGACGGGTTCGTCGGCGCCGGCTGGCCACCGTCCGCCTTCGTTCCCCGAGGGTTCCCAACCAGCGCCGATCCAACTCCGCATCCTGGCCGCACGCAGTGCGTGCCTCGCGCGGGTAAGTCGCCGGCGCAGCGCCGCAGCTCCCGACCCCCGCGTACGGGAATAGTTGAGGGCCTCAGCGGGCCGCACCGACCGAGTCCGACTCGGGCCGGGGCGCAGATTCCCGCCTGGGTGACCGAACGTTCTCTGCTCGGGCCGGAGGGCCGACGCCCGTCCCCCCCCGTCGTCCCCCACGGACCGCCTCCGAGGCCACTTCGCACGGCTCATCCTCGGCCCCCTACCAATGCTTAATCGATGGGGCCGCCCGGCCGGATTCGCGCCCCCCTGTCCACCGCCAGTCTCCCCAGACTAACCCGAGTTACCGCCCAGCTCGCCTAACCTTGCACTCGCTCTGCCAAACGGTCGTGTAGTCGGCGGGCCGTCCTACGGGTCGCCCTCCGGCCCCAAACGCGCGGCGGGATAGCGGCAAGGCGGCGGCGGCGGCCAGCGGCGTCGGGGCGCTCGCACCGGAGAAGAGGCGTCTTACGAGGCCGGGCGCAGCTCCCTCTCGTTTACTTGCTGAGTAGCGGCGCTCGAAGGTTCCGCGGCGAGCGCGGCTCAACCCACCGAACGTCCCCCTGCAGCGGGCTCCATCGAAGGGCCGTCCCGCCGGATTCGCACCACCCTGTCCACCGCAAAGTCGTCCAACCGACTGCACGAGTTACCGCCCGGTTCGCCTAACCTTGCATCGCCCCGCCAAACGAGCGAGTTGCCGGCCGTCCTACGGGTCGCGCACCGGCCCCACACGTGCGGAGGGCTAGCGGCAAGGCGGCGGCGGCGGTCAGCGGCGTCGGGGTCAAACTCAGCACCGGACAGGGGGTGTCTTACGAGGCCGGGCGCAGCTCCTCTCGTTTAGGGGTCCGCGAGGGTCGCGTTCGAGGTTCCGCGTCCTCGGCTTCGGCTGCGCCGGGTCCAGCCCGATCCATCTCACCCCGCGGCAGCCTCAGACCACCTAGAGCCCCCGCGAACCGCGGCCGGCGTCCGGAAAACAGTCGCGCGAGCCCCCGCTCCGGCGGGCCGGCGAGCGAGAGGCGCTACTCAGCCACCCTCTCTCCTACCTGGTTGATCCTGCCAGTAGCATATGCTTGTCTCAAAGATTAAGCCATGCAAGTCTAAGTGCACACGGCCCGTACAGCGAAACTGCGAATGGCTCATTAAATCAGTTATGGTTCCTTTGATCGCTCCTCAGTTACTTGGATAACTGTGGCAATTCTAGAGCTAATACATGCAAACGGGCGCCGACCTCCGGGGACGCGCGCATTTATCAGACCCAAAACCCACGCGGTGCCCGGGCGCGCGGGCCCAGGGGTCGCGCCGGCGTTCACGCGCCGCGCCGCGGCCCTCCGCGCGTCCGGCCCGGCCTCCCTTGGTGATCCTCGATAACTTCCAGCCGATCGCCGGCCCTCCGCGGCGGCGACGTCTCATTCGAATGTCTGCCCTATCACCTCCGACAGGGAGGCAGCCTATCAGGTCTAAATGACTTGCATACGACCTGATTCTGGGTCAGGGTCTCGTAAGTAGCAGAGCAGCTACATCGCTGCGATCTATTGAGAGTCAGCCCTCGATCCAACCTTTTGTCGGCCGGTGTCACCTCCGGGGGCCGGTCGGCATCCCCCCTCCGGGGTGGGCCGCTACCAGGGGCGTCATCGGACTTTGAAGAAATTACGCCGCGGCGGAAGACAGCGGGCGCGCCCGGGGATGAGGCAGCATCCCTGGGCCGCGGAGGGGAGGAGGCAGCCTCCCCGGGGCGGAACTTAGTCTCCGTAGAATGACGGCGGGCGTGCGTAAAGGGCGCGTCCGGGGATGAGGCAGCATCCCCGGGCCGCGGAGGGGAGGAGGCAGCCTCCCCGGGGCGGAACTTAGTCTCCGTAGAATGACGGCGGGCGTGCGTAAAGGGCGCGCCCGGGGATAGCCCATTCATTTACAACGGCGTGTCCGCCAGGCGGCGACATTTCCCCGTTACCGGTGGCTGCGCGGCGGGTGAGTGACAGAGCTTATCCGAGCGGCTGGAACTCTGCGCCGGCGTGGTCGAGCGTGAGGCCTCGGCCCTTTGGCTGCCTGGTACCTAAACACTTCCATTGATCCAGCCACGGAGGGTGCTGGCTGGTGGCTCCATACCTCCAGAGCTCCATACTTCCATAGCTGCAGAGCTCCATAGCTCCATACCTCCATACCTCCAGAGCTCCATACTTCCATAGCTCTATACTTCCATAGCTCCATAGCACCAGAGCTCCATACCTCCAGAGCTCCATAGCACCAGAGCTCCATAGCTCCATAGCACCAGAGCTCCATAGCTCCATAGCACCAGAGCTCCATACCTCCAGAGCTCCAGAGCTCCATAGCACCAGAGCTCCATAGCTCCATAGCACCAGAGCTCCATAGCTCCATAGCACCAGAGCTCCATAGCTCCATAGCTCCATAGCACCAGAGCTCCATAGCTCCATAGCACCAGAGCTCCATAGCTCCATAGCACCAGAGCTCCATACTTCCATAGCTCCAGGGCTCCATAGCTCCAGGGCTCCATAGCTCCATACCTCCATAGCTCCATAGCTCCATACTTCCAGAGCTCCATAGCTCCATACTTCCATAGCTCCATAGCTCCATACTTCCATAGCACCAGAGCTCCATACTTCCATAGCACCAGAGCTCCAGAGCTCCATAGCTCCAGCCTGGGTGGCTGGTGGCTCCATAGCTCCATACTTCCATAGCTCTAAGTCAGAGAGTTGGCGAAAATTGCACTAAGTGCGAAAGCCCATTCATTTACAACGGCGTGTCCGCCAGGCGGCGACATTTCCCCGTTACCGGTGGCTGCGCGGCGGGTGAGTGACAGAGCTTATCCGAGCGGCTGGAACTCTGCGCCGGCGTGGTCGAGCGTGAGGCCTCGGCCCTTTGGCTGCCTGGTACCTAAAACACTTCCATTGATCCAGCCACGGAGGGTGCTGGCTGGTGGCTCCATACCTCCATAGCTCCATAGCACCAGAGCTCCATAGCTCCATAGCACCAGAGCTCCATGGCTTCAGAGCTCCATAGCACCATAGCTCCATACCTCCAGAGCTCCAGGGCTCCATACCTCCAGAGCTCCATACCTCCAGAGCTCCATACCTCCAGAGCTCCATAGCACCAGAGCTCCATGGCTTCAGAGCTCCATAGCACCATAGCTCCATACCTCCAGAGCTCCAGGGCTCCATAGCTCCATACCTCCAGAGCTCCATACCTCCAGAGCTCCATACCTCCAGAGCTCCATAGCACCAGAGCTCCATGGCTTCAGAGCTCCATAGCACCATAGCTCCATACCTCCAGAGCTCCAGGGCTCCATAGCTCCATACCTCCAGAGCTCCATACCTCCAGAGCTCCATACCTCCAGAGCTCCAGAGCTCCATAGCACCAGAGCTCCATGGCTTCAGAGCTCCATAGCACCATAGCTCCATACCTCCAGAGCTCCAGGGCTCCATAGCTCCATACCTCCAGAGCTCCATACCTCCAGAGCTCCAGAGCTCCATAGCACCAGAGCTCCATGGCTTCAGAGCTCCATAGCACCATAGCTCCATACCTCCAGAGCTCCAGGGCTCCATACCTCCAGAGCTCCATACCTCCAGAGCTCCATACCTCCAGAGCTCCATAGCTCCATAGCACCAGAGCTCCATAGCTCCATAGCACCAGAGCTCCATAGCACCAGAGCTCCATAGCACCAGAGCTCCATAGCTCCATAGCACCAGAGCTCCATAGCTCCATAGCACCAGAGCTCCATAGCTCCATAGCACCAGAGCTCCATACTTCCAGAGCTCCATAGCTCCATAGCTCCATAGCACCAGAGCTCCATAGCTCCATAGCACCAGAGCTCCATGGCTTCAGAGCTCCATAGCACCATAGCTCCATACCTCCAGAGCTCCAGGGCTCCATAGCTCCATACCTCCAGAGCTCCATACCTCCAGAGCTCCATACCTCCAGAGCTCCATAGCACCAGAGCTCCATAGCTCCATAGCACCAGAGCTCCATAGCACCAGAGCTCCATAGCACCAGAGCTCCATAGCTCCATAGCACCAGAGCTCCATAGCTCCATAGCACCAGAGCTCCATACTTCCAGAGCTCCATAGCTCCATAGCTCCATAGCACCAGAGCTCCATAGCTCCATAGCACCAGAGCTCCATAGCTCCATAGCACCAGAGCTCCATACTTCCATAGCTCCATAGCTCCATACCTCCAGAGCTCCATAGCTCCATAGCTCCATACCTCCAGAGCTCCATAGCTCCAGAGCTCCATAGCTCCATAGCTCCATAGCACCAGAGCTCCATAGCTCCATAGCACCAGAGCTCCATGGCTTCAGAGCTCCATAGCACCATAGCTCCATACCTCCAGAGCTCCAGGGCTCCATAGCTCCATACCTCCAGAGCTCCATACCTCCAGAGCTCCATACCTCCAGAGCTCCATAGCACCAGAGCTCCATGGCTTCAGAGCTCCATAGCACCATAGCTCCATACCTCCAGAGCTCCAGGGCTCCATAGCTCCATACCTCCAGAGCTCCATACCTCCAGAGCTCCATACCTCCAGAGCTCCATAGCACCAGAGCTCCATGGCTTCAGAGCTCCATAGCACCATAGTTCCATACCTCCAGAGCTCCAGGGCTCCATAGCTCCATACCTCCAGAGCTCCATACCTCCAGAGCTCCATACCTCCAGAGCTCCATAGCACCAGAGCTCCATGGCTTCAGAGCTCCATAGCACCATAGCTCCATACCTCCAGAGCTCCAGGGCTCCATAGCTCCATACCTCCAGAGCTCCATACCTCCAGAGCTCCATACCTCCAGAGCTCCAGAGCTCCATAGCACCAGAGCTCCATGGCTTCAGAGCTCCATAGCACCATAGCTCCATACCTCCAGAGCTCCAGGGCTCCATAGCTCCATACCTCCAGAGCTCCATACCTCCAGAGCTCCAGAGCTCCATAGCACCAGAGCTCCATGGCTTCAGAGCTCCATAGCACCATAGCTCCATACCTCCAGAGCTCCAGGGCTCCATAGCTCCATACCTCCAGAGTTCCATACCTCCAGAGCTCCAGAGCTCCATAGCACCAGAGCTCCATGGCTTCAGAGCTCCATAGCACCATAGCTCCATACCTCCAGAGCTCCAGGGCTCCAAAGCTCCATACCTCCAGAGCTCCATACCTCCAGAGCTCCATACCTCCAGAGCTCCATAGCTCCATAGCACCAGAGCTCCATAGCTCCATAGCACCAGAGCTCCATAGCACCAGAGCTCCATAGCACCAGAGCTCCATAGCTCCATAGCACCAGAGCTCCATAGCTCCATAGCACCAGAGCTCCATAGCTCCATAGCACCAGAGCTCCATACTTCCAGAGCTCCATAGCTCCATAGCACCAGAGCTCCATAGCTCCATAGCACCAGAGCTCCATAGCTCCATAGCACCAGAGCTCCATACTTCCATAGCTCCATAGCTCCATACCTCCAGAGCTCCAGGGCTCCATAGCTCCATACCTCCAGAGCTCCATACCTCCAGAGCTCCAGAGCTCCATAGCACCAGAGCTCCATGGCTTCAGAGCTCCATAGCACCATAGCTCCATACCTCCAGAGCTCCAGGGCTCCATAGCTCCATACCTCCAGAGCTCCATACCTCCAGAGCTCCAGAGCTCCATAGCACCAGAGCTCCATGGCTTCAGAGCTCCATAGCACCATAGCTCCATACCTCCAGAGCTCCAGGGCTCCAAAGCTCCATACCTCCAGAGCTCCATACCTCCAGAGCTCCATACCTCCAGAGCTCCATAGCTCCATAGCACCAGAGCTCCATAGCTCCATAGCACCAGAGCTCCATAGCACCAGAGCTCCATAGCACCAGAGCTCCATAGCTCCATAGCACCAGAGCTCCATAGCTCCATAGCACCAGAGCTCCATAGCTCCATAGCACCAGAGCTCCATACTTCCAGAGCTCCATAGCTCCATAGCTCCATAGCACCAGAGCTCCATAGCTCCATAGCACCAGAGCTCCATAGCTCCATAGCACCAGAGCTCCATACTTCCATAGCTCCATAGCTCCATACCTCCAGAGCTCCATAGCTCCATAGCTCCATACCTCCAGAGCTCCATAGCTCCAGAGCTCCATAGCTCCATAGCACCAGAGCTCCATAGCTCCATAGCACCAGAGCTCCATACTTCCATAGCTCCAGGGCTCCATAGCTCCAGGGCTCCATAGCTCCATACCTCCAGAGCTCCATAGCTCCATACTTCCAGAGCTCCATAGCTCCATAGCACCAGAGCTCCATAGCTCCATAGCACCAGAGCTCCATAGCTCCATAGCACCAGAGCTCCATAGCTCCATAGCACCAGAGCTCCATAGCTCCATAGCTCCAGGGCTCCATAGCTCCATAGCTCCAGGGCTCCATAGCTCCATAGCTCCAGGGCTCCATAGCTCCATAGCTCCATACCTCCAGAGCTCCATACCTCCAGAGCTCCATACCTCCATAGCACCAGAGCTCCATAGCTCCAGGGCTCCATAGCTCCATACCTCCAGAGCTCCATAGCTCCATACTTCCAGAGCTCCATAGCTCCATAGCTCCATACTTCCATAGCTCCATAGCTCCATACTTCCATAGCACCTGAGCTCCATACCTCCAGAGCTCCATAGCTCCAGCCTGGGTGGCTGGTGGCTCCATAGCTCCATACTTCCATAGCTCTAAGTCAGAGAGTTGGCGAAAATTGCACTAAGTGCGAAAGCCCATTCATTTACAACGGCGTGTCCGCCAGGCGGCGACATTTCCCCGTTACCGGTGGCTGCGCGGCGGGTGAGTGACAGAGCTTATCCGAGCGGCTGGAACTCTGCGCCGGCGTGGTCGAGCGTGAGGCCTCGGCCCTTTGGCTGCCTGGTACCTAAAACACTTCCATTGATCCAGCCACGGAGGGTGCTGGCTGGTGGCTCCATACCTCCATAGCTCCATAGCACCAGAGCTCCATAGCTCCATAGCACCAGAGCTCCATGGCTTCAGAGCTCCATAGCACCATAGCTCCATACCTCCAGAGCTCCAGGGCTCCATAGCTCCATACCTCCAGAGCTCCATACCTCCAGAGCTCCATACCTCCAGAGCTCCATAGCACCAGAGCTCCATGGCTTCAGAGCTCCATAGCACCATAGCTCCATACCTCCAGAGCTCCAGGGCTCCATAGCTCCATACCTCCAGAGCTCCATACCTCCAGAGCTCCATACCTCCAGAGCTCCATAGCACCAGAGCTCCATGGCTTCAGAGCTCCATAGCACCATAGCTCCATACCTCCAGAGCTCCAGGGCTCCATAGCTCCATACCTCCAGAGCTCCATACCTCCAGAGCTCCATACCTCCAGAGCTCCAGAGCTCCATAGCACCAGAGCTCCATGGCTTCAGAGCTCCATAGCTCCATACCTCCAGAGCTCCAGGGCTCCATAGCTCCATACCTCCAGAGCTCCATACCTCCAGAGCTCCAGAGCTCCATAGCACCAGAGCTCCATGGCTTCAGAGCTCCATAGCACCATAGCTCCATACCTCCAGAGCTCCAGGGCTCCATAGCTCCATACCTCCAGAGCTCCATACCTCCAGAGCTCCATACCTCCAGAGCTCCATAGCTCCATAGCACCAGAGCTCCATAGCTCCATAGCACCAGATCTCCATAGCACCAGAGCTCCATAGCACCAGAGCTCCATAGCTCCATAGCACCAGAGCTCCATAGCTCCATAGCACCAGAGCTCCATACTTCCAGAGCTCCATAGCTCCATAGCTCCATAGCACCAGAGCTCCATAGCTCCATAGCACCAGAGCTCCATAGCTCCATAGCACCAGAGCTCCATACTTCCATAGCTCCATAGCTCCATACCTCCAGAGCTCCATAGCTCCATAGCTCCATACCTCCAGAGCTCCATAGCTCCAGAGCTCCATAGCTCCATAGCTCCATAGCACCAGAGCTCCATAGCTCCATAGCACCAGAGCTCCATACTTCCATAGCTCCAGGGCTCCATAGCTCCAGGGCTCCATACCTCCAGAGCTCCATAGCTCCATACTTCCAGAGCTCCATAGCTCCATACTTCCATAGCTCCATACTTCCATACCTCCATAGCTCCATACTTCCATAGGACCAGAGCTCCATACTTCCATAGCACCAGAGCTCCATACCTCCAGAGCTCCAGAGCTCCAGCCTGGGTGGCTGGTGGCTCCATAGCTCCATACTTCCATAGCTCTAAGTCAGAGAGTTGGCGAAAATTGCACTAAGTGCGAAAGCCCATTCATTTACAACGGCGTGTCCACAAGGCGGCGACATTTCCCCGTTACCGGTGGCTGCGCGGCGGGTGAGTGACAGAGCTTATCCGAGCGGCTGGAACTCTGCGCCGGCGTGGTCGAGCGTGAGGCCTCGGCCCTTTTGCTGCCTGGTACCTAAAACACTTCCATTGATCCAGCCACGGAGGGTGCTGGCTGGTGGCTCCATACCTCCATAGCTCCATAGCACCAGAGCTCTATAGCTCCATAGCACCAGAGCTCCATGGCTTCAGAGCTCCATAGCACCATAGCTCCATACCTCCAGAGCTCCAGGGCTCCATAGCTCCATACCTCCAGAGCTCCATACCTCCAGAGCTCCATACCTCCAGAGCTCCATAGCACCAGAGCTCCATGGCTTCAGAGCTCCATAGCACCATAGCTCCATACCTCCAGAGCTCCAGGGCTCCATAGCTCCATACCTCCAGAGCTCCATACCTCCAGAGCTCCATACCTCCAGAGCTCCAGAGCTCCATAGCACCAGAGCTCCATGGCTTCAGAGCTCCATAGCACCATAGCTCCATACCTCCAGAGCTCCAGGGCTCCATAGCTCCATACCTCCAGAGCTCCATACCTCCAGAGCTCCATACCTCCAGAGCTCCATAGCACCAGAGCTCCATGGCTTCAGAGCTCCATAGCACCATAGCTCCATACCTCCAGAGCTCCAGGGCTCCATAGCTCCATACCTCCAGAGCTCCATACCTCCAGAGCTCCATACCTCCAGAGCTCCAGAGCTCCAGGGCTCCATAGCTCCATACCTCCAGAGCTCCATACCTCCAGAGCTCCAGAGCTCCATAGCACCAGAGCTCCATGGCTTCAGAGCTCCATAGCACCATAGCTCCATACCTCCAGAGCTCCAGGGCTCCATAGCTCCATACCTCCAGAGCTCCATACCTCCAGAGCTCCATACCTCCAGAGCTCCATAGCTCCATAGCACCAGAGCTCCATAGCTCCATAGCACCAGAGCTCCATAGCACCAGAGCTCCATAGCACCAGAGCTCCATAGCTCCATAGCACCAGAGCTCCATAGCTCCATAGCACCAGAGCTCCATAGCTCCATAGCACCAGAGCTCCATACTTCCAGAGCTCCATAGCTCCATAGCTCCATAGCACCAGAGCTCCATAGCTCCATAGCACCAGAGCTCCATGGCTTCAGAGCTCCATAGCACCATAGCTCCATACCTCCAGAGCTCCAGGGCTCCATAGCTCCATACCTCCAGAGCGGCCCGTTAAAATTGCTTAGCCGAGGTCCTGGAAGCCTAACACGGCGTGATCTTGTGCAAAAAGCCGCTCCCGAGCTCCAGCTGGAAGTGTAAAAAGAACCGGGCTGGATAAAAAAAAGAACCGGGCGGCCCGTTAAAATTGCTTAGCCGAGGTCCTGGAAGCCTAACACGGCGTGATCTTGTGCAAAAAGCCGCTCCCGAGCTCCAGCTGGAAGTGTAAAAAGAACCGGGCTGGATAAAAAAAAGAACCGGGCGGCCCGTTAAAATTGCTTAGCCGAGGTCCTGGAAGCCTAACCCGGCGTGATCTTGTGCAAATAGCCGCTGCCGAGCTCCAGCTGGAAGTGTGAAAAGAACCGGGCTGGATAAAAAAAAGAACCGGGCTGGATCAAAAAAGAACCGGGCGACCCGTTAAAATTGCTTAGCCGAGGTCCTGGAAGCCTAACACGGCGTGATCTTGTGCAAAAAGCCGCTCCCGAGCTCCAGCTGGAAGTGTAAAAAGAACCGGGCTGGATAAAAAAAGAACCGGGCTGGATAAAAAAAAGAACCGGGCGGCCCGTTAAAATTGCTTAGCCGAGGTCCTGGAAGCCTAACACGGCGTGATCTTGTGCAAAAAGCCGCTCCCGAGCTCCAGCTGGAAGTGTAAAAAGAACCGGGCTGGATAAAAAAAAGAACCGGGCGGCCCGTTAAAATTGCTTAGCCGAGGTCCTGGAAGCCTAACCCGGCGTGATCTTGTGCAAATAGCCGCTGCCGAGCTCCAGCTGGAAGTGTGAAAAGAACCGGGCTGGATAAAAAAAAGAACCGGGCTGGATCAAAAAAGAACCGGGCGACCCGTTAAAATTGCTTAGCCGAGGTCCTGGAAGCCTAACACGGCGTGATCTTGTGCAAAAAGCCGCTCCCGAGCTCCAGCTGGAAGTGTAAAAAGAACCGGGCTGGATAAAAAAAGAACCGGGCTGGATAAAAAAAAGAACCGGGCGGCCCGTTAAAATTGCTTAGCCGAGGTCCTGGAAGCCTAACACGGCGTGATCTTGTGCAAAAAGCCGCTCCCGAGCTCCAGCTGGAAGTGTAAAAAGAACCGGGCTGGATAAAAAAAAGAACCGGGCGGCCCGTTAAAATTGCTTAGCCGAGGTCCTGGAAGCCTAACCCGGCGTGATCTTGTGCAAATAGCCGCTGCCGAGCTCCAGCTGGAAGTGTGAAAAGAACCGGGCTGGATAAAAAAAAGAACCGGGCTGGATCAAAAAAGAACCGGGCGACCCGTTAAAATTGCTTAGCCGAGGTCCTGGAAGCCTAACACGGCGTGATCTTGTGCAAAAAGCCGCTCCCGAGCTCCAGCTGGAAGTGTAAAAAGAACCGGGCTGGATAAAAAAAGAACCGGGCTGGATCAAAAAAAGAACCGGGCGACCCGTTAAAATTGCTTAGCCGAGGTCCTGGAAGCCTAACCCGGCGTGATCTTGTGCAAAAAGCCGCTCCCGAGCTCCAGCTGGAAGTGTAAAAAGAACCGGGCTGGATAAAAAAAAGAACCGGGCGGCCCGTTAAAATTGCTTAGCCGAGGTCCTGGAAGCCTAACCCGGCGTGATCTTGTGCAAAAAGCCGCTCCCGAGCTCCAGCTGGAAGTGTAAAAAGAACCGGGCTGGATAAAAAAAAAGAACCGGGCTGGATCAAAAAAGAACCGGGCGACCCGTTAAAATTGCTTAGCCGAGGTCCTGGAAGCCTAACCCGGCGTGATCTTGTGCAAATAGCCGCTGCCGAGCTCCAGCTAGAAGTGTGAAAAGAACCGGGCTGGATAAAAAAAAGAACCGGGCTGGATCAAAAAAGAACCGGGCGACCCGTTAAAATTGCTTAGCCGAGGTCCTGGAAGCCTAACACGGCGTGATCTTGTGCAAAAAGCCGCTCCCGAGCTCCAGCTGGAAGTGTAAAAAGAACCGGGCTGGATAAAAAAAGAACCGGGCTGGATCAAAAAAGAACCGGGCGACCCGTTAAAATTGCTTAGCCGAGGTCCTGGAAGCCTAACCCGGCGTGATCTTGTGCAAAAAGCCGCTCCCGAGCTCCAGCTGGAAGTGTAAAAAGAACCGGGCTGGATAAAAAAAAGAACCGGGCGGCCCGTTAAAATTGCTTAGCCGAGGTCCTGGAAGCCTAACCCGGCGTGATCTTGTGCAAAAAGCCGCTCCCGAGCTCCAGCTGGAAGTGTAAAAAGAACCGGGCTGGATAAAAAAAAAGAACCGGGCTGGATCAAAAAAGAACCGGGCGACCCGTTAAAATTGCTTAGCCGAGGTCCTGGAAGCCTAACCCGGCGTGATCTTGTGCAAATAGCCGCTGCCGAGCTCCAGCTGGAAGTGTGAAAAGAACCGGGCTGGATAAAAAAAAGAACCGGGCTGGATCAAAAAAGAACCGGGCGACCCGTTAAAATTGCTTAGCCGAGGTCCTGGAAGCCTAACACGGCGTGATCTTGTGCAAAAAGCCGCTCCCGAGCTCCAGCTGGAAGTGTAAAAAGAACCGGGCTGGATAAAAAAAGAACCGGGCTGGATCAAAAAAGAACCGGGCGACCCGTTAAAATTGCTTAGCCGAGGTCCTGGAAGCCTAACCCGGCGTGATCTTGTGCAAAAAGCCGCTCCCGAGCTCCAGCTGGAAGTGTAAAAAGAACCGGGCTGGATAAAAAAAAGAACCGGGCGGCCCGTTAAAATTGCTTAGCCGAGGTCCTGGAAGCCTAACCCGGCGTGATCTTGTGCAAAAAGCCGCTCCCGAGCTCCAGCTGGAAGTGTAAAAAGAACCGGGCTGGATAAAAAAAAGAACCGGGCTGGATCAAAAAAGAACCGGGCGACCCGTTAAAATTGCTTAGCCGAGGTCCTGGAAGCCTAACACGGCGTGATCTTGTGCAAAAAGCCGCTCCCGAGCTCCAGCTGGAAGTGTAAAAAGAACCGGGCTGGATAAAAAAAGAACCGGGCTGGATCAAAAAAGAACCGGGCGACCCGTTAAAATTGCTTAGCCGAGGTCCTGGAAGCCTAACACGGCGTGATCTTGTGCAAAAAGCCGCTCCCGAGCTCCAGCTGGAAGTGTAAAAAGAACCGGGCTGGATAAAAAAAAGAACCGGGCTGGATAAAAAAAAAGAACCGGGCGACCCGTTAAAATTGCTTAGCCGAGGTCCTGGAAGCCTAACCCGGCGTGATCTTGTGCAAAAAGCCGCTCCCGAGCTCCAGCTGGAAGTGTAAAAAGAACCAGGCTGGATAAAAAAAAGAACCGGGCTGGATCAAAAAAGAACCGGGCGGCCCGTTAAAATTGCTTAGCCGAGGTCCTGGAAGCCTAACACGGCGTGATCTTGTGCAAAAAGCCGCTCCCGAGCTCCAGCTGGAAGTGTAAAAAGAACCGGGCTGGATAAAAAAAGAACCGGGCTGGATCAAAAAAGAACCGGGCGACCCGTTAAAATTGCTTAGCCGAGGTCCTGGAAGCCTAACACGGCGTGATCTTGCCCGAAAGTCGGCCTCTATACTTCCATTTTAGGTACCAGGCGCTCATAGTGTGTTGGTCCCACTAGTCAGTGTACTGGTCCCACTCGCTAGTGTACTGGTCCCCCTAGTCAGTGTACTCATCCAGTTACCCCCCGTTTTCCAAAACACAATCGGCACGTATAAGGGGGGGACTCCTGAGAGAGATGAGGTATATGCCAGCGCAACACCAATCCGCTCCGCGCTGGTTCCCATGTCGGCTACGGATGAATAAAACCAGCCTGTCCCCCCTGGAGCTCACGAGACACGGAATTTTTTCTAAGTGCCAACGGCTCTTCCGAGCAAACGTGTCCGCTCCGGCTGGTTCCCCCGTCGGCCTCAAATGACGAAAAATGCCGGTCTCCGCCCGGAGCTCATGACAAACGAAAAATTTTCTAAGTGCCAACGGCACTTGCGAGCGAATGTGTCCGCTCGGCGCTGGTTCCCGGGTCGAACCCGGAAGACGAAAAACGCCGGTCTCCGCCCGGAGCTCATGACAAACGAAAAATTTTCTAAGTGCCAACGGCACTTGCGAGCGAATGTGTCCGCTCGGCGCTGGTTCCCGGGTCGAACCCGGAAGACGAAAAACGCCGGTCTCCGCCCGGAGCTCATGACAAACGAAAAATTTTCTAAGTGCCAACGGCACTTGCGAGCGAATGTGTCCGCTCGGCGCTGGTTCCCGGGTCGAACCCGGAAGACGAAAAACGCCGGTCTCCGCCCGGAGCTCATGACAAACGAAAAATTTTCTAAGTGCCAACGGCACTTGCGAGCGAATGTGTCCGCTCGGCGCTGGTTCCCGGGTCGAACCCGGAAGACGAAAAACGCCGGTCCTCGCCCGGAGCTCATGACAAACGAAAAATTTTCTAAGTGCCAACGGCACTTGCGAGCGAATGTGTCCGCTCGGCGCTGGTTCCCGGGTCGAACCCGGAAGACGAAAAACGCCGGTCTCCGCCCGGAGCTCATGACAAACGAAAAATTTTCCAAGTGCCAACGGCACTTGCGAGCGAATGTGTCCGCTCGGCGCTGGTTCCCGGGTCGAACCCGGAAGACGAAAAACGCCGGTCCTCGCCCGGAGCTCATGACAAACGAAAAATTTTCTAAGTGCCAACGGCACTTGCGAGCGAATGTGTCCGCTCGGCGCTGGTTCCCGGGTCGAACCCGGAAGACGAAAAACGCCGGTCCTCGCCCGGAGCTCATGACAAACGAAAAATTTTCTAAGTGCCAACGGCACTTGCGAGCGAATGTGTCCGCTCGGCGCTGGTTCCCGGGTCGGACCCGGAAGACGAAAAACGCCGGTCCTCGCCTGGAGGTCCCAGCAAAATCGGCGAAAAAACGACTAAGTGTCAACTTTCGAAAAAACGGCTAAGTGTCGACTTTCGAAAAAACGGCTAAGTGTCAACTTTCGAAAAAACGGCTAAGTGTCAACTTTCGAAAAAACGACTAAGTGTCGCCTCTGAAAAAACGACTAAGTGTCGCCTCTCTGAAAAAACGACTAAGTGCCCACGGCTCTGCGGGGCTTGTGAGTCCGCCCCGCGCCGGTTCGGCAGTCGGCCTCAAAAAGCGAAAAATCAGTTCTCCTCGAGGTACCAGGGGGTGAGGTACCCGGGCTAAGATGCAGTACCTTTTTTGGTCTTCAGGTGCGCCAGAGTACAATGAAATGGTCCCAGTAGTCAGTGTACTCATCGACTTTCCCCCCGTTTTCCAAAGCACCTCCTTTACGAGTATGGAGGAGATGGTGCTGGTCTCCCCACGGCGTCGGACACGCCGTCCTCGACAGCACAAGGTCGGATAGAAGACCTGGAAAGCGCCGTGGCACGCGCTGGAGGTGGGCACTGTGGCGAAAAAACGACTAAGTGTCAACTTTCGAAAAAACGACTAAGTGTCAACTTTCGAAAAAACGGCTAAGTGTCAACTTTCGAAAAAACGACTAAGTGTCACCTCTCTGAAAAAATGGCAAAGTGTCGCCTCTCTGAAAATTTTCTAAGTGCCCACGGCTCTGCGGGCTCGTGCATCCGAGCCGCGCCGGTTCTGCAACCGGCCTAGAATGACGAAAAATAACGGTCTCCTCCTGGAGCTCACAGCCAATTGTGGCGAAAAAGTGGCAAAGTGCCCACGGCTCTGCGGGCTCGTGCATCCGAGCCGCGCCGGTTCTGCAGCCGGCCTAGAATGACGAAAAATAACGGTCTCCTCCTGGAGCTCACAGCCAACTTGGCAAAAAGTTTCTAAGTGCCCACGGCCCTGCTGAGCTTTGGCGTCCGCCCAGCGCCGGTTCCGCAGTCGGCCTCGAATGACGAAAAATAACGGTCTCCTCCTGGAGCTCACAGCCAACTTGGCAAAAAGTTTCTAAGTGCCCACGGCCCTGCTGAGCTTTGGCGTCCGCCCAGCGCCGGTTCCGCAGTCGGCCTCGAATGACGAAAAATAACGGTCTCCTCCTGGAGCTCACAGCCAACTTGGCAAAAAGTTTCTAAGTGCCCACGGCCCTGCCGAGCTTTGGCGTCCGCCCAGCGCCGGTTCCGCAGTCGGCCTCGAATGACGAAAAATAACGGTCTCCTCCTGGAGCTCACAGCCAACTTGGCAAAAAGTTTCTAAGTGCCCACGGCCCTGCCGAGCTTTGGCGTCCGCTCAGCGCCGGTTCCGCAGTCGGCCTCGAATGACGAAAAATAACGGTCTCCTCCTGGAGCTCACAGCCAACTTGGCAAAAAGTTTCTAAGTGCCCACGGCCCTGCCGAGCTTTGGCGTCCGCCCAGCGCCGGTTCCGCAGTCGGCCTCGAATGACGAAAAATAACGGTCTCCTCCTGGAGCTCACAGCCAACTTGGCAAAAAGTTTCTAAGTGTCACATCTCTGAAAAAACGGCTAAGTGTCGACTTTCGAAAAAACGGCAAAGTGTCACATCTCTGAAAAAACGGCTAAGTGTCGACTTTCGAAAAAACGGCTAAGTGTCAACTTTCGAAAAAACGGCTAAGTGTCGCCTCTCTGAAAAAACGGCAAAGTGTCAACTTTCGAAAAAACGACAGAGTGTCGCCTCTCTGAAAAAACGACTAAGTGTCGACTCTGAGAAAATGGCAAAGTGCCCACGGCTCTGCGGGCTCGTGCATCCGACCCGCGCCGGTTCCCCAGCCGGCCTGAAATAAGGCAAAACCAGCCTCTCCGCCTGGAGCTCAGAGCCAACTTGGCGAATATTTTCTAAGTGCCCACGGCTCTGCGTGGCTACGGCGTCTGCCCAGCGCCGGTTCCTGGGTCGAACCCCGAGGACGAGGAATGCCGGTCTCCGCCTGGAGGTCCCAGCTTAATCGGCGAAAATTTTCTAAGTGCCCACGGCTCTGCCGGGCTCGTGCATCCGACCCGCGCCGGTTCCCCAGCCGGCCTGAAATAAGGCAAAACCAGCCTCTCCCCCTGGAGCTCAGAGCCAATTGTGGCGAAAAAACGACTAAGTGTCAACTTTCGAAAAAACGACTAAGTGTCAACTTTCCAAAAAAACGGCTAAGTGTCGACTTTCGAAAAAACGGCTAAGTGTCAACTTTCGAAAAAACGACTAAGTGTCGCCTCCGAAAAAACGACTAAGTGTCGCCTCTCTGAAAAAACGACTAAGTGCCCACGGCTCTGCGGGGCTTGTGAGTCCGCCCCGCGCCGGTTCGGCGGTCGGCCTCAAAAAGCGAAAAATCAGCCTCTCTCCCTGGAGCTCACCAAAAATTTGTCGAAATTTTTCTAAGTTCTCCTCGAGGTACCAGGGGGTGAGGTACCCGGGCTAAGATGCAGTACCTTTTTTGGTCTTCAGGTGCGCCAGAGTACAATGAAATGGTCCCAGTAGTCAGTGTACTCATCGACTTTCCCCCCGTTTTCCAAAGCACCTCGTTTACGAGTATGGAGGAGATGGTGCTGGTCTCCCCACGGCGTCGGACACGCCGTCCTCGACAGCACAAGGTCGGATAGAAGACCTGAAAAGCGCCGTGGCACGCGCTGGAGGTGTCACTGTGGCGAAAAAGTGACTAAGTGTCAACTTTCGAAAAAACGGCTAAGTGTCAACTTTCGAAAAAACGGCTAAGTGTCAACTTTCGAAAAAACGACAAAGTGTCACCTCTCTGAAAAAACGGCAAAGTGTCAACTTTTGAAAAAAACGACTAAGTGTCAACTTTCGAAAAAACGACTAAGTGTCACCTCTCTGAAAAAATGGCAAAGTGTCAACTGCGAATGTGGTGGTGCATGGAAGGAAGTGGAGGACGGCCGCCTCCTTAAACACAGGCCGAAGAGGAGCGTCAGGGCCGGCTCCTTAAACACGGACCGAGTGTCGCCCTTAACACAGACCAAGCGGAGGACGGCCGCCTCCCTAAATACAGGCCGAACCGGAGCGCGAGGGCCGCTCCTTAAACACGGACCGAGTGTCGCCCTTAACACAGACCAAGCGGAGGACGGCCGCCTCCCTAAATACAGGCCGAACCGGAGCGCGAGGGCCGCTCCTTAAACACGGACCGAGTGTCGCCCTTAACACAGACCAAGGGGAGGACGGCCGCCTCCTTAAACACAGGCCGGAGAGGAGCGTCAGGGCCAGGCTCCTTAAACACGGACCGAGTGTCGCCCTTAACACAGACCAAGCGGAGGACGGCCGCCTCCCTAAATACAGGCCGAACCGGAGCGCGAGGGCCAGGCTCCTTAAACACGGACCGAGTGTCGCCCTTAACACAGACCAAGGGGAGGACGGCCGCCTCCTTAAACACAGGCCGGAGAGGAGCGTCAGGGCCAGGCTCCTTAAACACGGACCGAGTGTCGCCCTTAACACAGACCAAGCGGAGGACGGCCGCCTCCCTAAATACAGGCCGAACCGGAGCGCGAGGGCCAGGCTCCTTAAACACGGACCGAGTGTCGCCCTTAACACAGACCAAGGGGAGGACGGCCGCCTCCTTAAACACAGGCCGAACCGGAGCGCGAGTGTTGCTCCTTAAACACGGACCGAGTGGAGGACGGCCGCCTCCTTAAACACAGGCCGAACAAAATGACACAAAGTGTCAACTGCGAATGTTGTCCATCCAAGGAAGGAGCGTGATGCCCGGCCGGCTCCTTAAACACAGGCCGAGAGTCGCCCCGGACGGTCCGCCTCGCGGCGCCCGTCTGCTCGGATAAAATGACACAAAGTGTCAACTGCGAATGTTGTCCATCCAAGGAAGGAGCGTGATGCCCGGCCGGCTCCTTAAACACAGGCCGAGAGTCGCCCCGGACGGTCCGCCTCGCGGCGCCCGCCCGCTCGGATAAAATGACACAAAGTGTCAACTACGAATGTTGTCCATCCAAGGAAGGAGCGTGATGCCCGGCCGGCTCCTTAAACAAAGGCCGAGAGTCGCCCCGGACGGTCCGCCTCTCGAGGCGCCCGCCCGCTCGGATAAAATGAAACAAAGTGTCAACTACGAATGTTGGCGCTCCCCGCGCCGCCCCGCAGGCCCCGGCGCGACCGTACTGCGGCGAGACCGAGACGACCCGGAAAAAGCATCCATCCCACCTAGCCACGATCCACGGAGGCCGAGCGAGCGGCTGAGTGTCGGGCGCCGCGCGTGCGAGCGTCCGCCGGCCGCGCCGGTCCTTCTGCGAATGACGTTTCTCAAACCCTCCGGCTTGATAGCGGCGGCACCACGGGAAGCCGTCCACACACACCGTCCGACCTCTATCCGAAAAGCCTTCCCGACCAACCGCGGTCGCGGGGGCGTCTGTCGCTCCGCATCGGGGGGGCGTATGGCTTCCGCGCTACGCGCTGCGGGCTCGGGGGGGCCGCAACGGCTGAGTCTGACTCGGCCGGGGCGCAGCTTCCCTCCCGGCAGTCAGCAATAGTGCCGATCGCGCCTGCCACCAGCCCCCTCCCCGACGGGTTCGTCGGCGCCGGCTGGCCACCGTCCGCCTTCGTTCCCCGAGGGTTCCCAACCAGCGCCGATCCAACTCCGCATCCTGGCCGCACGCAGTGCGTGCCTCGCGCGGGTAAGTCGCCGGCGCAGCGCCGCAGCTCCCGACCCCCGCGTACGGGAATAGTTGAGGGCCTCAGCGGGCCGCACCGACCGAGTCCGACTCGGGCCGGGGCGCAGATTCCCGCCTGGGTGACCGAACGTTCTCTGCTCGGGCCGGAGGGCCGACGCCCGTCCCCCCCCGTCGTCCCCCACGGACCGCCTCCGAGGCCACTTCGCACGGCTCATCCTCGGCCCCCTACCAATGCTTAATCGATGGGGCCGCCCGGCCGGATTCGCGCCCCCCTGTCCACCGCCAGTCTCCCCAGACTAACCCGAGTTACCGCCCAGCTCGCCTAACCTTGCACTCGCTCTGCCAAACGGTCGTGTAGTCGGCGGGCCGTCCTACGGGTCGCCCTCCGGCCCCAAACGCGCGGCGGGATAGCGGCAAGGCGGCGGCGGCGGCCAGCGGCGTCGGGGCGCTCGCACCGGAGAAGAGGCGTCTTACGAGGCCGGGCGCAGCTCCCTCTCGTTTACTTGCTGAGTAGCGGCGCTCGAAGGTTCCGCGGCGAGCGCGGCTCAACCCACCGAACGTCCCCCTGCAGCGGGCTCCATCGAAGGGCCGTCCCGCCGGATTCGCACCACCCTGTCCACCGCAAAGTCGTCCAACCGACTGCACGAGTTACCGCCCGGTTCGCCTAACCTTGCATCGCCCCGCCAAACGAGCGAGTTGCCGGCCGTCCTACGGGTCGCGCACCGGCCCCACACGTGCGGAGGGCTAGCGGCAAGGCGGCGGCGGCGGTCAGCGGCGTCGGGGTCAAACTCAGCACCGGACAGGGGGTGTCTTACGAGGCCGGGCGCAGCTCCTCTCGTTTAGGGGTCCGCGAGGGTCGCGTTCGAGGTTCCGCGTCCTCGGCTTCGGCTGCGCCGGGTCCAGCCCGATCCATCTCACCCCGCGGCAGCCTCAGACCACCTAGAGCCCCCGCGAACCGCGGCCGGCGTCCGGAAAACAGTCGCGCGAGCCCCCGCTCCGGCGGGCCGGCGAGCGAGAGGCGCTACTCAGCCACCCTCTCTCCTACCTGGTTGATCCTGCCAGTAGCATATGCTTGTCTCAAAGATTAAGCCATGCAAGTCTAAGTGCACACGGCCCGTACAGCGAAACTGCGAATGGCTCATTAAATCAGTTATGGTTCCTTTGATCGCTCCTCAGTTACTTGGATAACTGTGGCAATTCTAGAGCTAATACATGCAAACGGGCGCCGACCTCCGGGGACGCGCGCATTTATCAGACCCAAAACCCACGCGGTGCCCGGGCGCGCGGGCCCAGGGGTCGCGCCGGCGTTCACGCGCCGCGCCGCGGCCCTCCGCGCGTCCGGCCCGGCCTCCCTTGGTGATCCTCGATAACTTCCAGCCGATCGCCGGCCCTCCGCGGCGGCGACGTCTCATTCGAATGTCTGCCCTATCACCTCCGACAGGGAGGCAGCCTATCAGGTCTAAATGACTTGCATACGACCTGATTCTGGGTCAGGGTCTCGTAAGTAGCAGAGCAGCTACATCGCTGCGATCTATTGAGAGTCAGCCCTCGATCCAACCTTTTGTCGGCCGGTGTCACCTCCGGGGGCCGGTCGGCATCCCCCCTCCGGGGTGGGCCGCTACCAGGGGCGTCATCGGACTTTGAAGAAATTACGCCGCGGCGGAAGACAGCGGGCGCGCCCGGGGATGAGGCAGCATCCCTGGGCCGCGGAGGGGAGGAGGCAGCCTCCCCGGGGCGGAACTTAGTCTCCGTAGAATGACGGCGGGCGTGCGTAAAGGGCGCGTCCGGGGATGAGGCAGCATCCCCGGGCCGCGGAGGGGAGGAGGCAGCCTCCCCGGGGCGGAACTTAGTCTCCGTAGAATGACGGCGGGCGTGCGTAAAGGGCGCGCCCGGGGATAGCCCATTCATTTACAACGGCGTGTCCGCCAGGCGGCGACATTTCCCCGTTACCGGTGGCTGCGCGGCGGGTGAGTGACAGAGCTTATCCGAGCGGCTGGAACTCTGCGCCGGCGTGGTCGAGCGTGAGGCCTCGGCCCTTTGGCTGCCTGGTACCTAAACACTTCCATTGATCCAGCCACGGAGGGTGCTGGCTGGTGGCTCCATACCTCCAGAGCTCCATACTTCCATAGCTGCAGAGCTCCATAGCTCCATACCTCCATACCTCCAGAGCTCCATACTTCCATAGCTCTATACTTCCATAGCTCCATAGCACCAGAGCTCCATACCTCCAGAGCTCCATAGCACCAGAGCTCCATAGCTCCATAGCACCAGAGCTCCATAGCTCCATAGCACCAGAGCTCCATACCTCCAGAGCTCCAGAGCTCCATAGCACCAGAGCTCCATAGCTCCATAGCACCAGAGCTCCATAGCTCCATAGCACCAGAGCTCCATAGCTCCATAGCTCCATAGCACCAGAGCTCCATAGCTCCATAGCACCAGAGCTCCATAGCTCCATAGCACCAGAGCTCCATACTTCCATAGCTCCAGGGCTCCATAGCTCCAGGGCTCCATAGCTCCATACCTCCATAGCTCCATAGCTCCATACTTCCAGAGCTCCATAGCTCCATACTTCCATAGCTCCATAGCTCCATACTTCCATAGCACCAGAGCTCCATACTTCCATAGCACCAGAGCTCCAGAGCTCCATAGCTCCAGCCTGGGTGGCTGGTGGCTCCATAGCTCCATACTTCCATAGCTCTAAGTCAGAGAGTTGGCGAAAATTGCACTAAGTGCGAAAGCCCATTCATTTACAACGGCGTGTCCGCCAGGCGGCGACATTTCCCCGTTACCGGTGGCTGCGCGGCGGGTGAGTGACAGAGCTTATCCGAGCGGCTGGAACTCTGCGCCGGCGTGGTCGAGCGTGAGGCCTCGGCCCTTTGGCTGCCTGGTACCTAAAACACTTCCATTGATCCAGCCACGGAGGGTGCTGGCTGGTGGCTCCATACCTCCATAGCTCCATAGCACCAGAGCTCCATAGCTCCATAGCACCAGAGCTCCATGGCTTCAGAGCTCCATAGCACCATAGCTCCATACCTCCAGAGCTCCAGGGCTCCATAGCTCCATACCTCCAGAGCTCCATACCTCCAGAGCTCCATACCTCCAGAGCTCCATAGCACCAGAGCTCCATGGCTTCAGAGCTCCATAGCACCATAGCTCCATACCTCCAGAGCTCCAGGGCTCCATAGCTCCATACCTCCAGAGCTCCATACCTCCAGAGCTCCATACCTCCAGAGCTCCATAGCACCAGAGCTCCATGGCTTCAGAGCTCCATAGCACCATAGCTCCATACCTCCAGAGCTCCAGGGCTCCATAGCTCCATACCTCCAGAGCTCCATACCTCCAGAGCTCCATACCTCCAGAGCTCCAGAGCTCCATAGCACCAGAGCTCCATGGCTTCAGAGCTCCATAGCACCATAGCTCCATACCTCCAGAGCTCCAGGGCTCCATAGCTCCATACCTCCAGAGCTCCATACCTCCAGAGCTCCAGAGCTCCATAGCACCAGAGCTCCATGGCTTCAGAGCTCCATAGCACCATAGCTCCATACCTCCAGAGCTCCAGGGCTCCATACCTCCAGAGCTCCATACCTCCAGAGCTCCATACCTCCAGAGCTCCATAGCTCCATAGCACCAGAGCTCCATAGCTCCATAGCACCAGAGCTCCATAGCACCAGAGCTCCATAGCACCAGAGCTCCATAGCTCCATAGCACCAGAGCTCCATAGCTCCATAGCACCAGAGCTCCATAGCTCCATAGCACCAGAGCTCCATACTTCCAGAGCTCCATAGCTCCATAGCTCCATAGCACCAGAGCTCCATAGCTCCATAGCACCAGAGCTCCATGGCTTCAGAGCTCCATAGCACCATAGCTCCATACCTCCAGAGCTCCAGGGCTCCATAGCTCCATACCTCCAGAGCTCCATACCTCCAGAGCTCCATACCTCCAGAGCTCCATAGCACCAGAGCTCCATAGCTCCATAGCACCAGAGCTCCATAGCACCAGAGCTCCATAGCACCAGAGCTCCATAGCTCCATAGCACCAGAGCTCCATAGCTCCATAGCACCAGAGCTCCATACTTCCAGAGCTCCATAGCTCCATAGCTCCATAGCACCAGAGCTCCATAGCTCCATAGCACCAGAGCTCCATAGCTCCATAGCACCAGAGCTCCATACTTCCATAGCTCCATAGCTCCATACCTCCAGAGCTCCATAGCTCCATAGCTCCATACCTCCAGAGCTCCATAGCTCCAGAGCTCCATAGCTCCATAGCTCCATAGCACCAGAGCTCCATAGCTCCATAGCACCAGAGCTCCATGGCTTCAGAGCTCCATAGCACCATAGCTCCATACCTCCAGAGCTCCAGGGCTCCATAGCTCCATACCTCCAGAGCTCCATACCTCCAGAGCTCCATACCTCCAGAGCTCCATAGCACCAGAGCTCCATGGCTTCAGAGCTCCATAGCACCATAGCTCCATACCTCCAGAGCTCCAGGGCTCCATAGCTCCATACCTCCAGAGCTCCATACCTCCAGAGCTCCATACCTCCAGAGCTCCATAGCACCAGAGCTCCATGGCTTCAGAGCTCCATAGCACCATAGTTCCATACCTCCAGAGCTCCAGGGCTCCATAGCTCCATACCTCCAGAGCTCCATACCTCCAGAGCTCCATACCTCCAGAGCTCCATAGCACCAGAGCTCCATGGCTTCAGAGCTCCATAGCACCATAGCTCCATACCTCCAGAGCTCCAGGGCTCCATAGCTCCATACCTCCAGAGCTCCATACCTCCAGAGCTCCATACCTCCAGAGCTCCAGAGCTCCATAGCACCAGAGCTCCATGGCTTCAGAGCTCCATAGCACCATAGCTCCATACCTCCAGAGCTCCAGGGCTCCATAGCTCCATACCTCCAGAGCTCCATACCTCCAGAGCTCCAGAGCTCCATAGCACCAGAGCTCCATGGCTTCAGAGCTCCATAGCACCATAGCTCCATACCTCCAGAGCTCCAGGGCTCCATAGCTCCATACCTCCAGAGTTCCATACCTCCAGAGCTCCAGAGCTCCATAGCACCAGAGCTCCATGGCTTCAGAGCTCCATAGCACCATAGCTCCATACCTCCAGAGCTCCAGGGCTCCAAAGCTCCATACCTCCAGAGCTCCATACCTCCAGAGCTCCATACCTCCAGAGCTCCATAGCTCCATAGCACCAGAGCTCCATAGCTCCATAGCACCAGAGCTCCATAGCACCAGAGCTCCATAGCACCAGAGCTCCATAGCTCCATAGCACCAGAGCTCCATAGCTCCATAGCACCAGAGCTCCATAGCTCCATAGCACCAGAGCTCCATACTTCCAGAGCTCCATAGCTCCATAGCACCAGAGCTCCATAGCTCCATAGCACCAGAGCTCCATAGCTCCATAGCACCAGAGCTCCATACTTCCATAGCTCCATAGCTCCATACCTCCAGAGCTCCATAGCTCCATAGCTCCATACCTCCAGAGCTCCATAGCTCCAGAGCTCCATAGCTCCATAGCACCAGAGCTCCATAGCTCCATAGCACCAGAGCTCCATACTTCCATAGCTCCAGGGCTCCATAGCTCCAGGGCTCCATAGCTCCATACCTCCAGAGCTCCATAGCTCCATACTTCCAGAGCTCCATAGCTCCATAGCACCAGAGCTCCATAGTTCCATAGCACCAGAGCTCCATAGCTCCATAGCACCAGAGCTCCATAGCTCCATAGCACCAGAGCTCCATAGCTCCATAGCTCCAGGGCTCCATAGCTCCATAGCTCCAGGGCTCCATAGCTCCATAGCTCCAGGGCTCCATAGCTCCATAGCTCCATACCTCCAGAGCTCCATACCTCCAGAGCTCCATACCTCCATAGCACCAGAGCTCCATAGCTCCAGGGCTCCAGGGCTCCAGAGCTCCATAGCTCCATACTTCCAGAGCTCCATAGCTCCATAGCTCCATACTTCCATAGCTCCATAGCTCCATACTTCCATAGCACCTGAGCTCCATACCTCCAGAGCTCCATAGCTCCAGCCTGGGTGGCTGGTGGCTCCATAGCTCCATACTTCCATAGCTCTAAGTCAGAGAGTTGGCGAAAATTGCACTAAGTGCGAAAGCCCATTCATTTACAACGGCGTGTCCGCCAGGCGGCGACATTTCCCCGTTACCGGTGGCTGCGCGGCGGGTGAGTGACAGAGCTTATCCGAGCGGCTGGAACTCTGCGCCGGCGTGGTCGAGCGTGAGGCCTCGGCCCTTTGGCTGCCTGGTACCTAAAACACTTCCATTGATCCAGCCACGGAGGGTGCTGGCTGGTGGCTCCATACCTCCATAGCTCCATAGCTCCATAGCACCAGAGCTCCATAGCTCCATAGCACCAGAGCTCCATGGCTTCAGAGCTCCATAGCACCATAGCTCCATACCTCCAGAGCTCCAGGGCTCCATAGCTCCATACCTCCAGAGCTCCATACCTCCAGAGCTCCATACCTCCAGAGCTCCATAGCACCAGAGCTCCATGGCTTCAGAGCTCCATAGCACCATAGCTCCATACCTCCAGAGCTCCAGGGCTCCAAAGCTCCATACCTCCAGAGCTCCATACCTCCAGAGCTCCATACCTCCAGAGCTCCATAGCTCCATAGCACCAGAGCTCCATAGCTCCATAGCACCAGAGCTCCATAGCACCAGAGCTCCATAGCACCAGAGCTCCATAGCTCCATAGCACCAGAGCTCCATAGCTCCATAGCACCAGAGCTCCATAGCTCCATAGCACCAGAGCTCCATACTTCCATAGCTCCAGGGCTCCATAGCTCCAGGGCTCCATAGCTCCATACCTCCATAGCTCCATAGCTCCATACTTCCAGAGCTCCATAGCTCCATACTTCCATAGCTCCATAGCTCCATACTTCCATAGCACCAGAGCTCCATACTTCCATAGCACCAGAGCTCCAGAGCTCCATAGCTCCAGCCTGGGTGGCTGGTGGCTCCATAGCTCCATACTTCCATAGCTCTAAGTCAGAGAGTTGGCGAAAATTGCACTAAGTGCGAAAGCCCATTCATTTACAACGGCGTGTCCGCCAGGCGGCGACATTTCCCCGTTACCGGTGGCTGCGCGGCGGGTGAGTGACAGAGCTTATCCGAGCGGCTGGAACTCTGCGCCGGCGTGGTCGAGCGTGAGGCCTCGGCCCTTTGGCTGCCTGGTACCTAAAACACTTCCATTGATCCAGCCACGGAGGGTGCTGGCTGGTGGCTCCATACCTCCATAGCTCCATAGCACCAGAGCTCCATAGCTCCATAGCACCAGAGCTCCATGGCTTCAGAGCTCCATAGCACCATAGCTCCATACCTCCAGAGCTCCAGGGCTCCATAGCTCCATACCTCCAGAGCTCCATACCTCCAGAGCTCCATACCTCCAGAGCTCCATAGCACCAGAGCTCCATGGCTTCAGAGCTCCATAGCACCATAGCTCCATACCTCCAGAGCTCCAGGGCTCCATAGCTCCATACCTCCAGAGCTCCATACCTCCAGAGCTCCATACCTCCAGAGCTCCAGAGCTCCATAGCACCAGAGCTCCATGGCTTCAGAGCTCCATAGCACCATAGCTCCATACCTCCAGAGCTCCAGGGCTCCATAGCTCCATACCTCCAGAGCTCCATACCTCCAGAGCTCCAGAGCTCCATAGCACCAGAGCTCCATGGCTTCAGAGCTCCATAGCACCATAGCTCCATACCTCCAGAGCTCCAGGGCTCCATAGCTCCATACCTCCAGAGCTCCATACCTCCAGAGCTCCATACCTCCAGAGCTCCATAGCTCCATAGCACCAGAGCTCCATAGCTCCATAGCACCAGAGCTCCATAGCACCAGAGCTCCATAGCACCAGAGCTCCATAGCTCCATAGCACCAGAGCTCCATAGCTCCATAGCACCAGAGCTCCATAGCTCCATAGCACCAGAGCTCCATACTTCCAGAGCTCCATAGCTCCATAGCTCCATAGCACCAGAGCTCCATAGCTCCATAGCACCAGAGCTCCATGGCTTCAGAGCTCCATAGCACCATAGCTCCATACCTCCAGAGCTCCAGGGCTCCATAGCGCCATACCTCCAGAGCTCCATACCTCCAGAGCTCCATACCTCCAGAGCTCCATAGCACCATAGCACCAGAGCTCCATACTTCCATAGCTCCAGGGCTCCATAGCTCCAGGGCTCCATAGCTCCATACCTCCAGAGCTCCATAGCTCCATACTTCCAGAGCTCCATAGCTCCATAGCACCAGAGCTCCATAGCTCCATAGCACCAGAGCTCCATAGCTCCATAGCACCAGAGCTCCATAGCTCCATAGCACCAGAGCTCCATAGCTCCATAGCTCCAGGGCTCCATAGCTCCATAGCTCCAGGGCTCCATAGCTCCATAGCTCCAGGGCTCCATAGCTCCATAGCTCCATACCTCCAGAGCTCCATACCTCCAGAGCTCCATACCTCCATAGCACCAGAGCTCCATAGCTCCAGGGCTCCAGGGCTCCATAGCTCCATACCTCCAGAGCTCCATAGCTCCATACTTCCAGAGCTCCATAGCTCCATAGCTCCATACTTCCATAGCTCCATAGCTCCATACTTCCATAGCACCTGAGCTCCATACCTCCAGAGCTCCATAGCTCCAGCCTGGGTGGCTGGTGGCTCCATAGCTCCATACTTCCATAGCTCTAAGTCAGAGAGTTGGCGAAAATTGCACTAAGTGCGAAAGCCCATTCATTTACAACGGCGTGTCCGCCAGGCGGCGACATTTCCCCGTTACCGGTGGCTGCGCGGCGGGTGAGTGACAGAGCTTATCCGAGCGGCTGGAACTCTGCGCCGGCGTGGTCGAGCGTGAGGCCTCGGCCCTTTGGCTGCCTGGTACCTAAAACACTTCCATTGATCCAGCCACGGAGGGTGCTGGCTGGTGGCTCCATACCTCCATAGCTCCATAGCTCCATAGCACCAGAGCTCCATAGCTCCATAGCACCAGAGCTCCATGGCTTCAGAGCTCCATAGCACCATAGCTCCATACCTCCAGAGCTCCAGGGCTCCATAGCTCCATACCTCCAGAGCTCCATACCTCCAGAGCTCCATACCTCCAGAGCTCCATAGCACCAGAGCTCCATGGCTTCAGAGCTCCATAGCACCATAGCTCCATACCTCCAGAGCTCCAGGGCTCCAAAGCTCCATACCTCCAGAGCTCCATACCTCCAGAGCTCCATACCTCCAGAGCTCCATAGCTCCATAGCACCAGAGCTCCATAGCTCCATAGCACCAGAGCTCCATAGCACCAGAGCTCCATAGCACCAGAGCTCCATAGCTCCATAGCACCAGAGCTCCATAGCTCCATAGCACCAGAGCTCCATAGCTCCATAGCACCAGAGCTCCATACTTCCAGAGCTCCATAGCTCCATAGCTCCATAGCACCAGAGCTCCATAGCTCCATAGCACCAGAGCTCCATAGCTCCATAGCACCAGAGCTCCATACTTCCATAGCTCCATAGCTCCATACCTCCAGAGCTCCATAGCTCCATAGCTCCATACCTCCAGAGCTCCATAGCTCCAGAACTCCATAGCTCCATAGCACCAGAGCTCCATAGCTCCATAGCACCAGAGCTCTATACTTCCATAGCTCCAGGGCTCCATAGCTCCAGGGCTCCATAGCTCCATACCTCCAGAGCTCCATAGCTCCATACTTCCAGAGCTCCATAGCACCATAGCTCCATACCTCCAGAGCTCCAGGGCTCCATAGCTCCATACCTCCAGAGCTCCATACCTCCAGAGCTCCATACCTCCAGAGCTCCATAGCACCAGAGCTCCATGGCTTCAGAGCTCCATAGCACCATAGCTCCATACCTCCAGAGCTCCAGGGCTCCATAGCTCCATACCTCCAGAGCTCCATACCTCCAGAGCTCCATACCTCCAGAGCTCCAGAGCTCCATAGCACCAGAGCTCCATGGCTTCAGAGCTCCATAGCTCCATACCTCCAGAGCTCCAGGGCTCCATAGCTCCATACCTCCAGAGCTCCATACCTCCAGAGCTCCAGAGCTCCATAGCACCAGAGCTCCATGGCTTCAGAGCTCCATAGCACCATAGCTCCATACCTCCAGAGCTCCAGGGCTCCATAGCTCCATACCTCCAGAGCTCCATACCTCCAGAGCTCCATACCTCCAGAGCTCCATAGCTCCATAGCACCAGAGCTCCATAGCTCCATAGCACCAGAGCTCCATAGCACCAGAGCTCCATAGCACCAGAGCTCCATAGCTCCATAGCACCAGAGCTCCATAGCTCCATAGCACCAGAGCTCCATACTTCCAGAGCTCCATAGCTCCATAGCTCCATAGCACCAGAGCTCCATAGCTCCATAGCACCAGAGCTCCATAGCTCCATAGCACCAGAGCTCCATACTTCCATAGCTCCATACCTCCAGAGCTCCATAGCTCCATACCTCCAGAGCTCCATAGCTCCAGAGCTCCATAGCTCCATAGCACCAGAGCTCCATAGCTCCATAGCACCAGAGCTCCATACTTCCATAGCTCCAGGGCTCCATAGCTCCAGGGCTCCATAGCTCCATACCTCCAGAGCTCCATAGCTCCATACCTCCAGAGCTCCATAGCTCCATACTTCCAGAGCTCCATAGCTCCATAGCACCAGAGCTCCATAGCTCCATAGCACCAGAGCTCCATAGCTCCATAGCACCAGAGCTCCATAGCTCCATAGCACCAGAGCTCCATAGCTCCATAGCTCCAGGGCTCCATAGCTCCATAGCTCCAGGGCTCCATAGCTCCATAGCTCCAGGGCTCCATAGCTCCAGGGCTCCAGGGCTCCATAGCTCCATACCTCCAGAGCTCCATAGCTCCATACTTCCAGAGCTCCATAGCTCCATAGCTCCATACTTCCATAGCTCCATAGCTCCATACTTCCATAGCACCTGAGCTCCATACCTCCAGAGCTCCATAGCTCCAGCCTGGGTGGCTGGTGGCTCCATAGCTCCATACTTCCATAGCTCTAAGTCAGAGAGTTGGCGAAAATTGCACTAAGTGCGAAAGCCCATTCATTTACAACGGCGTGTCCGCCAGGCGGCGACATTTCCCCGTTACCGGTGGCTGCGCGGCGGGTGAGTGACAGAGCTTATCCGAGCGGCTGGAACTCTGCGCCGGCGTGGTCGAGCGTGAGGCCTCGGCCCTTTGGCTGCCTGGTACCTAAAACACTTCCATTGATCCAGCCACGGAGGGTGCTGGCTGGTGGCTCCATACCTCCATAGCTCCATAGCACCAGAGCTCCATAGCTCCATAGCACCAGAGCTCCATGGCTTCAGAGCTCCATAGCACCATAGCTCCATACCTCCAGAGCTCCAGGGCTCCATAGCTCCATACCTCCAGAGCTCCATACCTCCAGAGCTCCATACCTCCAGAGCTCCATAGCACCAGAGCTCCATGGCTTCAGAGCTCCATAGCACCATAGCTCCATACCTCCAGAGCTCCAGGGCTCCATAGCTCCATACCTCCAGAGCTCCATACCTCCAGAGCTCCATACCTCCAGAGCTCCATAGCACCAGAGCTCCATGGCTTCAGAGCTCCATAGCACCATAGCTCCATACCTCCAGAGCTCCAGGGCTCCATAGCTCCATACCTCCAGAGCTCCATACCTCCAGAGCTCCATACCTCCAGAGCTCCATAGCACCAGAGCTCCATGGCTTCAGAGCTCCATAGCACCATAGCTCCATACCTCCAGAGCTCCAGGGCTCCATAGCTCCATACCTCCAGAGCTCCATACCTCCAGAGCTCCATACCTCCAGAGCTCCAGAGCTCCATAGCACCAGAGCTCCATGGCTTCAGAGCTCCATAGCACCATAGCTCCATACCTCCAGAGCTCCAGGGCTCCATAGCTCCATACCTCCAGAGCTCCATACCTCCAGAGCTCCATACCTCCAGAGCTCCATAGCTCCATAGCACCAGAGCTCCATAGCTCCATAGCACCAGAGCTCCATAGCACCAGAGCTCCATAGCACCAGAGCTCCATAGCTCCATAGCACCAGAGCTCCATAGCTCCATAGCACCAGAGCTCCATAGCTCCATAGCACCAGAGCTCCATACTTCCAGAGCTCCATAGCTCCATAGCTCCATAGCACCAGAGCTCCATAGCTCCATAGCACCAGAGCTCCATGGCTTCAGAGCTCCATAGCACCATAGCTCCATACCTCCAGAGCTCCAGGGCTCCATAGCGCCATACCTCCAGAGCTCCATACCTCCAGAGCTCCATACCTCCAGAGCTCCATAGCACCAGAGCTCCATAGCTCCATAGCACCAGAGCTCCATAGCACCAGAGCTCCATAGCACCAGAGCTCCATAGCTCCATAGCACCAGAGCTCCATAGCTCCATAGCACCAGAGCTCCATACTTCCAGAGCTCCATAGCTCCATAGCTCCAGAGCTCCATAGCTCCATAGCTCCAGGGCTCCATAGCTCCATAGCTCCATACCTCCAGAGCTCCATACCTCCAGAGCTCCATACCTCCATAGCACCAGAGCTCCATAGCTCCAGGGCTCCAGGGCTCCATAGCTCCATACCTCCAGAGCTCCATAGCTCCATACTTCCAGAGCTCCATAGCTCCATAGCTCCATACTTCCATAGCTCCATAGCTCCATACTTCCATAGCACCTGAGCTCCATACCTCCAGAGCTCCATAGCTCCAGCCTGGGTGGCTGGTGGCTCCATAGCTCCATACTTCCATAGCTCTAAGTCAGAGAGTTGGCGAAAATTGCACTAAGTGCGAAAGCCCATTCATTTACAACGGCGTGTCCGCCAGGCGGCGACATTTCCCCGTTACCGGTGGCTGCGCGGCGGGTGAGTGACAGAGCTTATCCGAGCGGCTGGAACTCTGCGCCGGCGTGGTCGAGCGTGAGGCCTCGGCCCTTTGGCTGCCTGGTACCTAAAACACTTCCATTGATCCAGCCACGGAGGGTGCTGGCTGGTGGCTCCATACCTCCATAGCTCCATAGCTCCATAGCACCAGAGCTCCATAGCTCCATAGCACCAGAGCTCCATGGCTTCAGAGCTCCATAGCACCATAGCTCCATACCTCCAGAGCTCCAGGGCTCCATAGCTCCATACCTCCAGAGCTCCATACCTCCAGAGCTCCATACCTCCAGAGCTCCATAGCACCAGAGCTCCATGGCTTCAGAGCTCCATAGCACCATAGCTCCATACCTCCAGAGCTCCAGGGCTCCAAAGCTCCATACCTCCAGAGCTCCATACCTCCAGAGCTCCATACCTCCAGAGCTCCATAGCTCCATAGCACCAGAGCTCCATAGCTCCATAGCACCAGAGCTCCATAGCACCAGAGCTCCATAGCACCAGAGCTCCATAGCTCCATAGCACCAGAGCTCCATAGCTCCATAGCACCAGAGCTCCATAGCTCCATAGCACCAGAGCTCCATACTTCCAGAGCTCCATAGCTCCATAGCTCCATAGCACCAGAGCTCCATAGCTCCATAGCACCAGAGCTCCATAGCTCCATAGCACCAGAGCTCCATACTTCCATAGCTCCATAGCTCCATACCTCCAGAGCTCCATAGCTCCATAGCTCCATACCTCCAGAGCTCCATAGCTCCAGAGCTCCATAGCTCCATAGCACCAGAGCTCCATAGCTCCATAGCACCAGAGCTCCATACTTCCATAGCTCCAGGGCTCCATAGCTCCAGGGCTCCATAGCTCCATACCTCCAGAGCTCCATAGCTCCATACTTCCAGAGCTCCATAGCACCATAGCTCCATACCTCCAGAGCTCCAGGGCTCCATAGCTCCATACCTCCAGAGCTCCATACCTCCAGAGCTCCATACCTCCAGAGCTCCATAGCACCAGAGCTCCATGGCTTCAGAGCTCCATAGCACCATAGCTCCATACCTCCAGAGCTCCAGGGCTCCATAGCTCCATACCTCCAGAGCTCCATACCTCCAGAGCTCCATACCTCCAGAGCTCCAGAGCTCCATAGCACCAGAGCTCCATGGCTTCAGAGCTCCATAGCTCCATACCTCCAGAGCTCCAGGGCTCCATAGCTCCATACCTCCAGAGCTCCATACCTCCAGAGCTCCAGAGCTCCATAGCACCAGAGCTCCATGGCTTCAGAGCTCCATAGCACCATAGCTCCATAGCTCCATACTTCCAGAGCTCCATAGCTCCATAGCTCCATACTTCCATAGCTCCATAGCTCCATACTTCCATAGCACCAGAGCTCCATACCTCCAGAGCTCCATAGCTCCAGCCTGGGTGGCTGGTGGCTCCATAGCTCCATACTTCCATAGCTCCAGTCAGAGAGTTGGCGAAAATTGCACTAAGTGCGAAAGCCCATTCATTTACAACGGCGTGTCCGCCAGGCGGCGACATTTCCCCGTTACCGGTGGCTGCGCGGCGGGTGAGTGACAGAGCTTATCCGAGCGGCTGGAACTCTGCGCCGGCGTGGTCGAGCGTGAGGCCTCGGCCCTTTGGCTGCCTGGTACCTAAAACACTTCCATTGATCCAGCCACGGAGGGTGCTGGCTGGTGGCTCCATACCTCCATAGCTCCATAGCACCAGAGCTCCATAGCTCCATAGCACCAGAGCTCCATGGCTTCAGAGCTCCATAGCACCATAGCTCCATACCTCCAGAGCTCCAGGGCTCCATAGCTCCATACCTCCAGAGCTCCATACCTCCAGAGCTCCATACCTCCAGAGCTCCATAGCACCAGAGCTCCATGGCTTCAGAGCTCCATAGCACCATAGCTCCATACCTCCAGAGCTCCAGGGCTCCATAGCTCCATACCTCCAGAGCTCCATACCTCCAGAGCTCCATACCTCCAGAGCTCCATAGCACCAGAGCTCCATGGCTTCAGAGCTCCATAGCACCATAGCTCCATACCTCCAGAGCTCCAGGGCTCCATAGCTCCATACCTCCAGAGCTCCATACCTCCAGAGCTCCAGAGCTCCATAGCACCAGAGCTCCATGGCTTCAGAGCTCCATAGCACCATAGCTCCATACCTCCAGAGCTCCAGGGCTCCATAGCTCCATACCTCCAGAGCTCCATACCTCCAGAGCTCCAGAGCTCCATAGCACCAGAGCTCCATGGCTTCAGAGCTCCATAGCACCATAGCTCCATACCTCCAGAGCTCCAGGGCTCCATAGCTCCATACCTCCAGAGCTCCATACCTCCAGAGCTCCATACCTCCAGAGCTCCATAGCTCCATAGCACCAGAGCTCCATAGCTCCATAGCACCAGAGCTCCATAGCACCAGAGCTCCATAGCACCAGAGCTCCATAGCTCCATAGCACCAGAGCTCCATAGCTCCATAGCACCAGAGCTCCATAGCTCCATAGCACCAGAGCTCCATACTTCCAGAGCTCCATAGCTCCATAGCTCCATAGCACCAGAGCTCCATAGCTCCATAGCACCAGAGCTCCATGGCTTCAGAGCTCCATAGCACCATAGCTCCATACCTCCAGAGCTCCAGGGCTCCATAGCGCCATACCTCCAGAGCTCCATACCTCCAGAGCTCCATACCTCCAGAGCTCCATAGCACCAGAGCTCCATAGCTCCATAGCACCAGAGCTCCATAGCACCAGAGCTCCATAGCACCAGAGCTCCATAGCTCCATAACACCAGAGCTCCATAGCTCCATAGCACCAGAGCTCCATACTTCCAGAGCTCCATAGCTCCATAGCTCCATAGCACCAGAGCTCCATAGCTCCATAGCACCAGAGCTCCATAGCTCCATAGCACCAGAGCTCCATACTTCCATAGCTCCATAGCTCCATACCTCCAGAGCTCCATAGCTCCATAGCTCCATACCTCCAGAGCTCCATAGCTCCAGAGCTCCATAGCTCCATAGCTCCATAGCACCAGAGCTCCATAGCTCCATAGCACCAGAGCTCCATACTTCCATAGCTCCAGGGCTCCATAGCTCCAGGGCTCCATACCTCCAGAGCTCCATAGCTCCATACTTCCAGAGCTCCATAGCTCCATACTTCCATAGCTCCATACTTCCATACCTCCATAGCTCCATACTTCCATAGCACCAGAGCTCCATACTTCCATAGCACCAGAGCTCCATACCTCCAGAGCTCCAGAGCTCCAGCCTGGGTGGCTGGTGGCTCCATAGCTCCATACTTCCATAGCTCTAAGTCAGAGAGTTGGCGAAAATTGCACTAAGTGCGAAAGCCCATTCATTTACAACGGCGTGTCCACAAGGCGGCGACATTTCCCCGTTACCGGTGGCTGCGCGGCGGGTGAGTGACAGAGCTTATCCGAGCGGCTGGAACTCTGCGCCGGCGTGGTCGAGCGTGAGGCCTCGGCCCTTTGGCTGCCTGGTACCTAAAACACTTCCATTGATCCAGCCACGGAGGGTGCTGGCTGGTGGCTCCATACCTCCATAGCTCCATAGCACCAGAGCTCCATAGCTCCATAGCACCAGAGCTCCATGGCTTCAGAGCTCCATAGCACCATAGCTCCATACCTCCAGAGCTCCAGGGCTCCATAGCTCCATACCTCCAGAGCTCCATACCTCCAGAGCTCCATACCTCCAGAGCTCCATAGCACCAGAGCTCCATGGCTTCAGAGCTCCATAGCACCATAGCTCCATACCTCCAGAGCTCCAGGGCTCCATAGCTCCATACCTCCAGAGCTCCATACCTCCAGAGCTCCATACCTCCAGAGCTCCATAGCACCAGAGCTCCATGGCTTCAGAGCTCCATAGCACCATAGCTCCATACCTCCAGAGCTCCAGGGCTCCATAGCTCCATACCTCCAGAGCTCCATACCTCCAGAGCTCCATACCTCCAGAGCTCCATAGCACCAGAGCTCCATGGCTTCAGAGCTCCATAGCACCATAGCTCCATACCTCCAGAGCTCCAGGGCTCCATAGCTCCATACCTCCAGAGCTCCATACCTCCAGAGCTCCATACCTCCAGAGCTCCAGAGCTCCATAGCACCAGAGCTCCATGGCTTCAGAGCTCCATAGCACCATAGCTCCATACCTCCAGAGCTCCAGGGCTCCATAGCTCCATACCTCCAGAGCTCCATACCTCCAGAGCTCCAGAGCTCCATAGCACCAGAGCTCCATGGCTTCAGAGCTCCATAGCACCATAGCTCCATACCTCCAGAGCTCCAGGGCTCCATAGCTCCATACCTCCAGAGCTCCATACCTCCAGAGCTCCAGAGCTCCATAGCACCAGAGCTCCATGGCTTCAGAGCTCCATAGCACCATAGCTCCATACCTCCAGAGCTCCAGGGCTCCAAAGCTCCATACCTCCAGAGCTCCATACCTCCAGAGCTCCATACCTCCAGAGCTCCATAGCTCCATAGCACCAGAGCTCCATAGCTCCATAGCACCAGAGCTCCATAGCACCAGAGCTCCATAGCACCAGAGCTCCATAGCTCCATAGCACCAGAGCTCCATAGCTCCATAGCACCAGAGCTCCATAGCTCCATAGCACCAGAGCTCCATACTTCCAGAGCTCCATAGCTCCATAGCTCCATAGCACCAGAGCTCCATAGCTCCATAGCACCAGAGCTCCATAGCTCCATAGCACCAGAGCTCCATACTTCCATAGCTCCATAGCTCCATACCTCCAGAGCTCCATAGCTCCATAGCTCCATACCTCCAGAGCTCCATAGCTCCAGAGCTCCATAGCTCCATAGCACCAGAGCTCCATAGCTCCATAGCACCAGAGCTCCATACTTCCATAGCTCCAGGGCTCCATAGCTCCAGGGCTCCATAGCTCCATACCTCCAGAGCTCCATAGCTCCATACTTCCAGAGCTCCATAGCTCCATAGCACCAGAGCTCCATAGCTCCATAGCACCAGAGCTCCATAGCTCCATAGCTCCAGGGCTCCATAGCTCCATAGCTCCATACCTCCAGAGCTCCATACCTCCAGAGCTCCATACCTCCATAGCACCAGAGCTCCATAGCTCCAGGGCTCCAGGGCTCCATAGCTCCATACCTCCAGAGCTCCATAGCTCCATACTTCCAGAGCTCCATAGCTCCATAGCTCCATACTTCCATAGCTCCATAGCTCCATACTTCCATAGCACCTGAGCTCCATACCTCCAGAGCTACATAGCTCCAGCCTGGGTGGCTGGTGGCTCCATAGCTCCATACTTCCATAGCTCTAAGTCAGAGAGTTGGCGAAAATTGCACTAAGTGCGAAAGCCCATTCATTTACAACGGCGTGTCCGCCAGGCGGCGACATTTCCCCGTTACCGGTGGCTGCGCGGCGGGTGAGTGACAGAGCTTATCCGAGCGGCTGGAACTCTGCGCCGGCGTGGTCGAGCGTGAGGCCTCGGCCCTTTGGCTGCCTGGTACCTAAAACACTTCCATTGATCCAGCCACGGAGGGTGCTGGCTGGTGGCTCCATACCTCCATAGCTCCATAGCTCCATAGCACCAGAGCTCCATAGCTCCATAGCACCAGAGCTCCATGGCTTCAGAGCTCCATAGCACCATAGCTCCATACCTCCAGAGCTCCAGGGCTCCATAGCTCCATACCTCCAGAGCTCCATACCTCCAGAGCTCCATACCTCCAGAGCTCCATAGCACCAGAGCTCCATGGCTTCAGAGCTCCATAGCACCATAGCTCCATACCTCCAGAGCTCCAGGGCTCCAAAGCTCCATACCTCCAGAGCTCCATACCTCCAGAGCTCCATACCTCCAGAGCTCCATAGCTCCATAGCACCAGAGCTCCATAGCTCCATAGCACCAGAGCTCCATAGCACCAGAGCTCCATAGCACCAGAGCTCCATAGCTCCATAGCACCAGAGCTCCATAGCTCCATAGCACCAGAGCTCCATAGCTCCATAGCACCAGAGCTCCATACTTCCAGAGCTCCATAGCTCCATAGCTCCATAGCACCAGAGCTCCATAGCTCCATAGCACCAGAGCTCCATAGCTCCATAGCACCAGAGCTCCATACTTCCATAGCTCCATAGCTCCATACCTCCAGAGCTCCATAGCTCCATAGCTCCATACCTCCAGAGCTCCATAGCTCCATAGCACCAGAGCTCCATAGCTCCATAGCACCAGAGCTCCATACTTCCATAGCTCCAGGGCTCCATAGCTCCAGGGCTCCATAGCTCCATACCTCCAGAGCTCCATAGCTCCATACTTCCAGAGCTCCATAGCACCATAGCTCCATACCTCCAGAGCTCCAGGGCTCCATAGCTCCATACCTCCAGAGCTCCATACCTCCAGAGCTCCATACCTCCAGAGCTCCATAGCACCAGAGCTCCATGGCTTCAGAGCTCCATAGCACCATAGCTCCATACCTCCAGAGCTCCAGGGCTCCATAGCTCCATACCTCCAGAGCTCCATACCTCCAGAGCTCCATACCTCCAGAGCTCCAGAGCTCCATAGCACCAGAGCTCCATGGCTTCAGAGCTCCATAGCTCCATACCTCCAGAGCTCCAGGGCTCCATAGCTCCATACCTCCAGAGCTCCATACCTCCAGAGCTCCAGAGCTCCATAGCACCAGAGCTCCATGGCTTCAGAGCTCCATAGCACCATAGCTCCATACCTCCAGAGCTCCAGGGCTCCATAGCTCCATACCTCCAGAGCTCCATACCTCCAGAGCTCCATACCTCCAGAGCTCCATAGCTCCATAGCACCAGAGCTCCATAGCTCCATAGCACCAGAGCTCCATAGCACCAGAGCTCCATAGCACCAGAGCTCCATAGCTCCATAGCACCAGAGCTCCATAGCTCCATAGCACCAGAGCTCCATACTTCCAGAGCTCCATAGCTCCATAGCTCCATAGCACCAGAGCTCCATAGCTCCATAGCACCAGAGCTCCATAGCTCCATAGCACCAGAGCTCCATACTTCCATAGCTCCATAGCTCCATACCTCCAGAGCTCCATAGCTCCATACCTCCAGAGCTCCATAGCTCCAGAGCTCCATAGCTCCATAGCACCAGAGCTCCATAGCTCCATAGCACCAGAGCTCCATACTTCCATAGCTCCAGGGCTCCATAGCTCCAGGGCTCCATAGCTCCATACCTCCAGAGCTCCATAGCTCCATACCTCCAGAGCTCCATAGCTCCATACTTCCAGAGCTCCATAGCTCCATAGCACCAGAGCTCCATAGCTCCATAGCACCAGAGCTCCATAGCTCCATAGCACCAGAGCTCCATAGCTCCATAGCACCAGAGCTCCATAGCTCCATAGCTCCAGGGCTCCATAGCTCCATAGCTCCAGGGCTCCATAGCTCCATAGCTCCAGGGCTCCATAGCTCCAGGGCTCCAGGGCTCCATAGCTCCATACCTCCAGAGCTCCATAGCTCCATACTTCCAGAGCTCCATAGCTCCATAGCTCCATACTTCCATAGCTCCATAGCTCCATACTTCCATAGCACCAGAGCTCCATACCTCCAGAGCTCCATAGCTCCAGCCTGGGTGGCTGGTGGCTCCATAGCTCCATACTTCCATAGCTCCAGTCAGAGAGTTGGCGAAAATTGCACTAAGTGCGAAAGCCCATTCATTTACAACGGCGTGTCCGCCAGGCGGCGACATTTCCCCGTTACCGGTGGCTGCGCGGCGGGTGAGTGACAGAGCTTATCCGAGCGGCTGGAACTCTGCGCCGGCGTGGTCGAGCGTGAGGCCTCGGCCCTTTGGCTGCCTGGTACCTAAAACACTTCCATTGATCCAGCCACGGAGGGTGCTGGCTGGTGGCTCCATACCTCCATAGCTCCATAGCACCAGAGCTCCATAGCTCCATAGCACCAGAGCTCCATGGCTTCAGAGCTCCATAGCACCATAGCTCCATACCTCCAGAGCTCCAGGGCTCCATAGCTCCATACCTCCAGAGCTCCATACCTCCAGAGCTCCATACCTCCAGAGCTCCATAGCACCAGAGCTCCATGGCTTCAGAGCTCCATAGCACCATAGCTCCATACCTCCAGAGCTCCAGGGCTCCATAGCTCCATACCTCCAGAGCTCCATACCTCCAGAGCTCAATACCTCCAGAGCTCCATAGCACCAGAGCTCCATGGCTTCAGAGCTCCATAGCACCATAGCTCCATACCTCCAGAGCTCCAGGGCTCCATAGCTCCATACCTCCAGAGCTCCATACCTCCAGAGCTCCATACCTCCAGAGCTCCAGAGCTCCATAGCACCAGAGCTCCATGGCTTCAGAGCTCCATAGCACCATAGCTCCATACCTCCAGAGCTCCAGGGCTCCATAGCTCCATACCTCCAGAGCTCCATACCTCCAGAGCTCCAGAGCTCCATAGCACCAGAGCTCCATGGCTTCAGAGCTCCATAGCACCATAGCTCCATACCTCCAGAGCTCCAGGGCTCCATACCTCCAGAGCTCCATACCTCCAGAGCTCCATACCTCCAGAGCTCCATAGCTCCATAGCACCAGAGCTCCATAGCTCCATAGCACCAGAGCTCCATAGCACCAGAGCTCCATAGCACCAGAGCTCCATAGCTCCATAGCACCAGAGCTCCATAGCTCCATAGCACCAGAGCTCCATAGCTCCATAGCACCAGAGCTCCATACTTCCAGAGCTCCATAGCTCCATAGCTCCATAGCACCAGAGCTCCATAGCTCCATAGCACCAGAGCTCCATGGCTTCAGAGCTCCATAGCACCATAGCTCCATACCTCCAGAGCTCCAGGGCTCCATAGCTCCATACCTCCAGAGCTCCATACCTCCAGAGCTCCATACCTCCAGAGCTCCATAGCACCAGAGCTCCATAGCTCCATAGCACCAGAGCTCCATAGCACCAGAGCTCCATAGCACCAGAGCTCCATAGCTCCATAGCACCAGAGCTCCATAGCTCCATAGCACCAGAGCTCCATACTTCCAGAGCTCCATAGCTCCATAGCTCCATAGCACCAGAGCTCCATAGCTCCATAGCACCAGAGCTCCATAGCTCCATAGCACCAGAGCTCCATACTTCCATAGCTCCATAGCTCCATACCTCCAGAGCTCCATAGCTCCATAGCTCCATACCTCCAGAGCTCCATAGCTCCATAGCTCCATACCTCCAGAGCTCCATAGCACCAGAGCTCCATGGCTTCAGAGCTCCATAGCACCATAGCTCCATACCTCCAGAGCTCCAGGGCTCCAAAGCTCCATACCTCCAGAGCTCCATACCTCCAGAGCTCCATACCTCCAGAGCTCCATAGCTCCATAGCACCAGAGCTCCATAGCTCCATAGCACCAGAGCTCCATAGCACCAGAGCTCCATAGCACCAGAGCTCCATAGCTCCATAGCACCAGAGCTCCATAGCTCCATAGCACCAGAGCTCCATAGCTCCATAGCACCAGAGCTCCATACTTCCAGAGCTCCATAGCTCCATAGCTCCATAGCACCAGAGCTCCATAGCTCCATAGCACCAGAGCTCCATAGCTCCATAGCACCAGAGCTCCATACTTCCATAGCTCCATAGCTCCATACCTCCAGAGCTCCATAGCTCCATAGCTCCATACCTCCAGAGCTCCATAGCTCCAGAGCTCCATAGCTCCATAGCACCAGAGCTCCATAGCTCCATAGCACCAGAGCTCCATACTTCCATAGCTCCAGGGCTCCATAGCTCCAGGGCTCCATAGCTCCATACCTCCAGAGCTCCATAGCTCCATACTTCCAGAGCTCCATAGCACCATAGCTCCATACCTCCAGAGCTCCAGGGCTCCATAGCTCCATACCTCCAGAGCTCCATACCTCCAGAGCTCCATACCTCCAGAGCTCCATAGCACCAGAGCTCCATGGCTTCAGAGCTCCATAGCACCATAGCTCCATACCTCCAGAGCTCCAGGGCTCCATAGCTCCATACCTCCAGAGCTCCATACCTCCAGAGCTCCATACCTCCAGAGCTCCAGAGCTCCATAGCACCAGAGCTCCATGGCTTCAGAGCTCCATAGCTCCATACCTCCAGAGCTCCAGGGCTCCATAGCTCCATACCTCCAGAGCTCCATACCTCCAGAGCTCCAGAGCTCCATAGCACCAGAGCTCCATGGCTTCAGAGCTCCATAGCACCATAGCTCCATACCTCCAGAGCTCCAGGGCTCCATAGCGCCATACCTCCAGAGCTCCATACCTCCAGAGCTCCATACCTCCAGAGCTCCATAGCACCAGAGCTCCATAGCTCCATAGCACCAGAGCTCCATAGCACCAGAGCTCCATAGCACCAGAGCTCCATAGCTCCATAGCACCAGAGCTCCATAGCTCCATAGCACCAGAGCTCCATACTTCCAGAGCTCCATAGCTCCATAGCTCCATATCACCAGAGCTCCATAGCTCCATAGCACCAGAGCTCCATAGCTCCATAGCACCAGAGCTCCATACTTCCATAGCTCCATAGCTCCATACCTCCAGAGCTCCATAGCTCCATAGCTCCATACCTCCAGAGCTCCATAGCTCCAGAGCTCCATAGCTCCATAGCTCCATAGCACCAGAGCTCCATAGCTCCATAGCACCAGAGCTCCATACTTCCATAGCTCCAGGGCTCCATAGCTCCAGGGCTCCATACCTCCAGAGCTCCATAGCTCCATACTTCCAGAGCTCCATAGCTCCATACTTCCATAGCTCCATACTTCCATACCTCCATAGCTCCATACTTCCATAGCACCAGAGCTCCATACTTCCATAGCACCAGAGCTCCATACCTCCAGAGCTCCAGAGCTCCAGCCTGGGTGGCTGGTGGCTCCATAGCTCCATACTTCCATAGCTCTAAGTCAGAGAGTTGGCGAAAATTGCACTAAGTGCGAAAGCCCATTCATTTACAACGGCGTGTCCACAAGGCGGCGACATTTCCCCGTTACCGGTGGCTGCGCGGCGGGTGAGTGACAGAGCTTATCCGAGCGGCTGGAACTCTGCGCCGGCGTGGTCGAGCGTGAGGCCTCGGCCCTTTGGCTGCCTGGTACCTAAAACACTTCCATTGATCCAGCCACGGAGGGTGCTGGCTGGTGGCTCCATACCTCCATAGCTCCATAGCACCAGAGCTCCATAGCTCCATAGCACCAGAGCTCCATGGCTTCAGAGCGCCATAGCACCATAGCTCCATACCTCCAGAGCTCCAGGGCTCCATAGCTCCATACCTCCAGAGCTCCATACCTCCAGAGCTCCAGAGCTCCATAGCACCAGAGCTCCATGGCTTCAGAGCTCCATAGCACCATAGCTCCATACCTCCAGAGCTCCAGGGCTCCATAGCTCCATACCTCCAGAGCTCCATACCTCCAGAGCTCCATACCTCCAGAGCTCCATAGCTCCATAGCACCAGAGCTCCATAGCTCCATAGCACCAGAGCTCCATAGCACCAGAGCTCCATAGCACCAGAGCTCCATAGCTCCATAGCACCAGAGCTCCATAGCTCCATAGCACCAGAGCTCCATAGCTCCATAGCACCAGAGCTCCATACTTCCAGAGCTCCATAGCTCCATAGCTCCATAGCACCAGAGCTCCATAGCTCCATAGCACCAGAGCTCCATGGCTTCAGAGCTCCATAGCACCATAGCTCCATACCTCCAGAGCTCCAGGGCTCCATAGCGCCATACCTCCAGAGCTCCATACCTCCAGAGCTCCATACCTCCAGAGCTCCATAGCACCAGAGCTCCATAGCTCCATAGCACCAGAGCTCCATAGCACCAGAGCTCCATAGCACCAGAGCTCCATAGCTCCATAGCACCAGAGCTCCATAGCTCCATAGCACCAGAGCTCCATACTTCCAGAGCTCCATAGCTCCATAGCTCCATAGCACCAGAGCTCCATAGCTCCATAGCACCAGAGCTCCATAGCTCCATAGCACCAGAGCTCCATACTTCCATAGCTCCATAGCTCCATACCTCCAGAGCTCCATAGCTCCATAGCTCCATACCTCCAGAGCTCCATAGCTCCAGAGCTCCATAGCTCCATAGCTCCATAGCACCAGAGCTCCATAGCTCCATAGCACCAGAGCTCCATACTTCCATAGCTCCAGGGCTCCATAGCTCCAGGGCTCCATACCTCCAGAGCTCCATAGCTCCATACTTCCAGAGCTCCATAGCTCCATACTTCCATAGCTCCATACTTCCATACCTCCATAGCTCCATAGCTCCATACTTCCATAGCACCAGAGCTCCATACTTCCATAGCACCAGAGCTCCATACCTCCAGAGCTCCAGAGCTCCAGCCTGGGTGGCTGGTGGCTCCATAGCTCCATACTTCCATAGCTCTAAGTCAGAGAGTTGGCGAAAATTGCACTAAGTGCGAAAGCCCATTCATTTACAACGGCGTGTCCACAAGGCGGCGACATTTCCCCGTTACCGGTGGCTGCGCGGCGGGTGAGTGACAGAGCTTATCCGAGCGGCTGGAACTCTGCGCCGGCGTGGTCGAGCGTGAGGCCTCGGCCCTTTGGCTGCCTGGTACCTAAAACACTTCCATTGATCCAGCCACGGAGGGTGCTGGCTGGTGGCTCCATACCTCCATAGCTCCATAGCACCAGAGCTCCATAGCTCCATAGCACCAGAGCTCCATGGCTTCAGAGCTCCATAGCACCATAGCTCCATACCTCCAGAGCTCCAGGGCTCCATAGCTCCATACCTCCAGAGCTCCATACCTCCAGAGCTCCATACCTCCAGAGCTCCATAGCACCAGAGCTCCATGGCTTCAGAGCTCCATAGCACCATAGCTCCAAACCTCCAGAGCTCCAGGGCTCCATAGCTCCATACCTCCAGAGCTCCATACCTCCAGAGCTCCATACCTCCAGAGCTCCATAGCACCAGAGCTCCATGGCTTCAGAGCTCCATAGCACCATAGCTCCATACCTCCAGAGCTCCAGGGCTCCATAGCTCCATACCTCCAGAGCTCCATACCTCCAGAGCTCCATACCTCCAGAGCTCCATAGCACCAGAGCTCCATGGCTTCAGAGCTCCATAGCACCATAGCTCCATACCTCCAGAGCTCCAGGGCTCCATAGCTCCATACCTCCAGAGCTCCATACCTCCAGAGCTCCATACCTCCAGAGCTCCAGAGCTCCATAGCACCAGAGCTCCATGGCTTCAGAGCTCCATAGCACCATAGCTCCATACCTCCAGAGCTCCAGGGCTCCATAGCTCCATACCTCCAGAGCTCCATACCTCCAGAGCTCCAGAGCTCCATAGCACCAGAGCTCCATACTTCCAGAGCTCCATAGCTCCATAGCTCCATAGCACCAGAGCTCCATAGCTCCATAGCACCAGAGCTCCATAGCTCCATAGCACCAGAGCTCCATACTTCCATAGCTCCATAGCTCCATACCTCCAGAGCTCCATAGCTCCATACCTCCAGAGCTCCATAGCTCCAGAGCTCCATAGCTCCATAGCACCAGAGCTCCATAGCTCCATAGCACCAGAGCTCCATACTTCCATAGCTCCAGGGCTCCATAGCTCCAGGGCTCCATAGCTCCATACCTCCAGAGCTCCATAGCTCCATACTTCCAGAGCTCCATAGCTCCATAGCACCAGAGCTCCATAGCTCCATAGCACCAGAGCTCCATAGCTCCATAGCACCAGAGCTCCATAGCTCCATAGCACCAGAGCTCCATAGCTCCATAGCTCCAGGGCTCCATAGCTCCATAGCTCCAGGGCTCCATAGCTCCATAGCTCCAGGGCTCCATAGCTCCATAGCTCCATACCTCCAGAGCTCCATACCTCCAGAGCTCCATACCTCCATAGCACCAGAGCTCCATAGCTCCAGGGCTCCAGGGCTCCATAGCTCCATACCTCCAGAGCTCCATAGCTCCATACTTCCAGAGCTCCATAGCTCCATAGCTCCATACTTCCATAGCTCCATAGCTCCATACTTCCATAGCACCTGAGCTCCATACCTCCAGAGCTCCATAGCTCCAGCCTGGGTGTCTGGTGGCTCCATAGCTCCATACTTCCATAGCTCTAAGTCAGAGAGTTGGCGAAAATTGCACTAAGTGCGAAAGCCCATTCATTTACAACGGCGTGTCCGCCAGGCGGCGACATTTCCCCGTTACCGGTGGCTGCGCGGCGGGTGAGTGACAGAGCTTATCCGAGCGGCTGGAACTCTGCGCCGGCGTGGTCGAGCGTGAGGCCTCGGCCCTTTGGCTGCCTGGTACCTAAAACACTTCCATTGATCCAGCCACGGAGGGTGCTGGCTGGTGGCTCCATACCTCCATAGCTCCATAGCTCCATAGCACCAGAGCTCCATAGCTCCATAGCACCAGAGCTCCATGGCTTCAGAGCTCCATAGCACCATAGCTCCATACCTCCAGAGCTCCAGGGCTCCATAGCTCCATACCTCCAGAGCTCCATACCTCCAGAGCTCCATACCTCCAGAGCTCCATAGCACCAGAGCTCCATGGCTTCAGAGCTCCATAGCACCATAGCTCCATACCTCCAGAGCTCCAGGGCTCCAAAGCTCCATACCTCCAGAGCTCCATACCTCCAGAGCTCCATACCTCCAGAGCTCCATAGCTCCATAGCACCAGAGCTCCATAGCTCCATAGCACCAGAGCTCCATAGCACCAGAGCTCCATAGCACCATACCTCCAGAGCTCCATAGCTCCATAGCTCCATACCTCCAGAGCTCCATAGCTCCAGAGCTCCATAGCTCCATAGCACCAGAGCTCCATAGCTCCATAGCACCAGAGCTCCATACTTCCATAGCTCCAGGGCTCCATAGCTCCAGGGCTCCATAGCTCCATACCTCCAGAGCTCCATAGCTCCATACTTCCAGAGCTCCATAGCTCCATAGCACCAGAGCTCCATAGCTCCATAGCACCAGAGCTCCATAGCTCCATAGCACCAGAGCTCCATAGCTCCATAGCACCAGAGCTCCATAGCTCCATAGCTCCAGGGCTCCATAGCTCCATAGCTCCAGGGCTCCATAGCTCCATAGCTCCAGGGCTCCATAGCTCCATAGCTCCATACCTCCAGAGCTCCATACCTCCAGAGCTCCATACCTCCATAGCACCAGAGCTCCGTAGCTCCAGGGCTCCAGGGCTCCATAGCTCCATACCTCCAGAGCTCCATAGCTCCATACTTCCAGAGCTCCATAGCTCCATAGCTCCATACTTCCATAGCTCCATAGCTCCATACTTCCATAGCACCTGAGCTCCATACCTCCAGAGCTCCATAGCTCCAGCCTGGGTGGCTGGTGGCTCCATAGCTCCATACTTCCATAGCTCTAAGTCAGAGAGTTGGCGAAAATTGCACTAAGTGCGAAAGCCCATTCATTTACAACGGCGTGTCCGCCAGGCGGCGACATTTCCCCGTTACCGGTGGCTGCGCGGCGGGTGAGTGACAGAGCTTATCCGAGCGGCTGGAACTCTGCGCCGGCGTGGTCGAGCGTGAGGCCTCGGCCCTTTGGCTGCCTGGTACCTAAAACACTTCCATTGATCCAGCCACGGAGGGTGCTGGCTGGTGGCTCCATACCTCCATAGCTCCATAGCTCCATAGCACCAGAGCTCCATAGCTCCATAGCACCAGAGCTCCATGGCTTCAGAGCTCCATAGCACCATAGCTCCATACCTCCAGAGCTCCAGGGCTCCATAGCTCCATACCTCCAGAGCTCCATACCTCCAGAGCTCCATACCTCCAGAGCTCCATAGCACCAGAGCTCCATGGCTTCAGAGCTCCATAGCACCATAGCTCCATACCTCCAGAGCTCCAGGGCTCCAAAGCTCCATACCTCCAGAGCTCCATACCTCCAGAGCTCCATACCTCCAGAGCTCCATAGCTCCATAGCACCAGAGCTCCATAGCTCCATAGCACCAGAGCTCCATAGCACCAGAGCTCCATAGCACCATACCTCCAGAGCTCCATAGCTCCATAGCTCCATACCTCCAGAGCTCCATAGCTCCAGAGCTCCATAGCTCCATAGCACCAGAGCTCCATAGCTCCATAGCACCAGAGCTCCATACTTCCATAGCTCCAGGGCTCCATAGCTCCAGGGCTCCATAGCTCCATACCTCCAGAGCTCCATAGCTCCATACTTCCAGAGCTCCATAGCTCCATAGCACCAGAGCTCCATAGCTCCATAGCACCAGAGCTCCATAGCTCCATAGCACCAGAGCTCCATAGCTCCATAGCACCAGAGCTCCATAGCTCCATAGCTCCAGGGCTCCATAGCTCCATAGCTCCAGGGCTCCATAGCTCCATAGCTCCAGGGCTCCATAGCTCCATAGCTCCATACCTCCAGAGCTCCATACCTCCAGAGCTCCATACCTCCATAGCACCAGAGCTCCGTAGCTCCAGGGCTCCAGGGCTCCATAGCTCCATACCTCCAGAGCTCCATAGCTCCATACTTCCAGAGCTCCATAGCTCCATAGCTCCATACTTCCATAGCTCCATAGCTCCATACTTCCATAGCACCTGAGCTCCATACCTCCAGAGCTCCATAGCTCCAGCCTGGGTGGCTGGTGGCTCCATAGCTCCATACTTCCATAGCTCTAAGTCAGAGAGTTGGCGAAAATTGCACTAAGTGCGAAAGCCCATTCATTTACAACGGCGTGTCCGCCAGGCGGCGACATTTCCCCGTTACCGGTGGCTGCGCGGCGGGTGAGTGACAGAGCTTATCCGAGCGGCTGGAACTCTGCGCCGGCGTGGTCGAGCGTGAGGCCTCGGCCCTTTGGCTGCCTGGTACCTAAAACACTTCCATTGATCCAGCCACGGAGGGTGCTGGCTGGTGGCTCCATACCTCCATAGCTCCATAGCTCCATAGCACCAGAGCTCCATAGCTCCATAGCACCAGAGCTCCATGGCTTCAGAGCTCCATAGCACCATAGCTCCATACCTCCAGAGCTCCAGGGCTCCATAGCTCCATACCTCCAGAGCTCCATACCTCCAGAGCTCCATACCTCCAGAGCTCCATAGCACCAGAGCTCCATGGCTTCAGAGCTCCATAGCACCATAGCTCCATACCTCCAGAGCTCCAGGGCTCCAAAGCTCCATACCTCCAGAGCTCCATACCTCCAGAGCTCCATACCTCCAGAGCTCCATAGCTCCATAGCACCAGAGCTCCATAGCTCCATAGCACCAGAGCTCCATAGCACCAGAGCTCCATAGCACCAGAGCTCCATAGCTCCATAGCACCAGAGCTCCATAGCTCCATAGCACCAGAGCTCCATAGCTCCATAGCACCAGAGCTCCATACTTCCAGAGCTCCATAGCTCCATAGCTCCATAGCACCAGAGCTCCATAGCTCCATAGCACCAGAGCTCCATAGCTCCATAGCACCAGAGCTCCATACTTCCATAGCTCCATAGCTCCATACCTCCAGAGCTCCATAGCTCCATAGCTCCATACCTCCAGAGCTCCATAGCTCCAGAGCTCCATAGCTCCATAGCACCAGAGCTCCATAGCTCCATAGCACCAGAGCTCCATACTTTCATAGCTCCAGGGCTCCATAGCTCCAGGGCTCCATAGCTCCATACCTCCAGAGCTCCATAGCTCCATACTTCCAGAGCTCCATAGCACCATAGCTCCATACCTCCAGAGCTCCAGGGCTCCATAGCTCCATACCTCCAGAGCTCCATACCTCCAGAGCTCCATACCTCCAGAGCTCCATAGCACCAGAGCTCCATGGCTTCAGAGCTCCATAGCACCATAGCTCCATACCTCCAGAGCTCCAGGGCTCCATAGCTCCATACCTCCAGAGCTCCATACCTCCAGAGCTCCATACCTCCAGAGCTCCAGAGCTCCATAGCACCAGAGCTCCATGGCTTCAGAGCTCCATAGCTCCATACCTCCAGAGCTCCAGGGCTCCATAGCTCCATACCTCCAGAGCTCCATACCTCCAGAGCTCCAGAGCTCCATAGCACCAGAGCTCCATGGCTTCAGAGCTCCATAGCACCATAGCTCCATACCTCCAGAGCTCCAGGGCTCCATAGCTCCATACCTCCAGAGCTCCATACCTCCAGAGCTCCATACCTCCAGAGCTCCATAGCTCCATAGCACCAGAGCTCCATAGCTCCATAGCACCAGAGCTCCATAGCACCAGAGCTCCATAGCACCAGAGCTCCATAGCTCCATAGCACCAGAGCTCCATAGCTCCATAGCACCAGAGCTCCATACTTCCAGAGCTCCATAGCTCCATAGCTCCATAGCACCAGAGCTCCATAGCTCCATAGCACCAGAGCTCCATAGCTCCATAGCACCAGAGCTCCATACTTCCATAGCTCCATAGCTCCATACCTCCAGAGCTCCATAGCTCCATACCTCCAGAGCTCCATAGCTCCAGAGCTCCATAGCTCCATAGCACCAGAGCTCCATAGCTCCATAGCACCAGAGCTCCATACTTCCATAGCTCCAGGGCTCCATAGCTCCAGGGCTCCATAGCTCCATACCTCCAGAGCTCCATAGCTCCATACCTCCAGAGCTCCATAGCTCCATACTTCCAGAGCTCCATAGCTCCATAGCACCAGAGCTCCATAGCTCCATAGCACCAGAGCTCCATAGCTCCATAGCACCAGAGCTCCATAGCTCCATAGCACCAGAGCTCCATAGCTCCATAGCTCCAGGGCTCCATAGCTCCATAGCTCCAGGGCTCCATAGCTCCATAGCTCCAGGGCTCCATAGCTCCAGGGCTCCAGGGCTCCATAGCTCCATACCTCCAGAGCTCCATAGCTCCATACTTCCAGAGCTCCATAGCTCCATAGCTCCATACTTCCATAGCTCCATAGCTCCATACTTCCATAGCACCAGAGCTCCATACCTCCAGAGCTCCATAGCTCCAGCCTGGGTGGCTGGTGGCTCCATAGCTCCATACTTCCATAGCTCCAGTCAGAGAGTTGGCGAAAATTGCACTAAGTGCGAAAGCCCATTCATTTACAACGGCGTGTCCGCCAGGCGGCGACATTTCCCCGTTACCGGTGGCTGCGCGGCGGGTGAGTGACAGAGCTTATCCGAGCGGCTGGAACTCTGCGCCGGCGTGGTCGAGCGTGAGGCCTCGGCCCTTTGGCTGCCTGGTACCTAAAACACTTCCATTGATCCAGCCACGGAGGGTGCTGGCTGGTGGCTCCATACCTCCATAGCTCCATAGCACCAGAGCTCCATAGCTCCATAGCACCAGAGCTCCATGGCTTCAGAGCTCCATAGCACCATAGCTCCATACCTCCAGAGCTCCAGGGCTCCATAGCTCCATACCTCCAGAGCTCCATACCTCCAGAGCTCCATACCTCCAGAGCTCCATAGCACCAGAGCTCCATGGCTTCAGAGCTCCATAGCACCATAGCTCCATACCTCCAGAGCTCCAGGGCTCCATAGCTCCATACCTCCAGAGCTCCATACCTCCAGAGCTCCATACCTCCAGAGCTCCATAGCACCAGAGCTCCATGGCTTCAGAGCTCCATAGCACCATAGCTCCATACCTCCAGAGCTCCAGGGCTCCATAGCTCCATACCTCCAGAGCTCCATACCTCCAGAGCTCCATACCTCCAGAGCTCCAGAGCTCCATAGCACCAGAGCTCCATGGCTTCAGAGCTCCATAGCACCATAGCTCCATACCTCCAGAGCTCCAGGGCTCCATAGCTCCATACCTCCAGAGCTCCATACCTCCAGAGCTCCAGAGCTCCATAGCACCAGAGCTCCATGGCTTCAGAGCTCCATAGCACCATAGCTCCATACCTCCAGAGCTCCAGGGCTCCATAGCTCCATACCTCCAGAGCTCCATACCTCCAGAGCTCCATACCTCCAGAGCTCCATAGCTCCATAGCACCAGAGCTCCATAGCTCCATAGCACCAGAGCTCCATAGCTCCATAGCACCAGAGCTCCATAGCTCCATAGCTCCATAGCACCAGAGCTCCATAGCTCCATAGCACCAGAGCTCCATAGCTCCATAGCACCAGAGCTCCATACTTCCATAGCTCCAGGGCTCCATAGCTCCAGGGCTCCATAGCTCCATACCTCCATAGCTCCATAGCTCCATACTTCCAGAGCTCCATAGCTCCATACTTCCATAGCTCCATAGCTCCATACTTCCATAGCACCAGAGCTCCATACTTCCATAGCACCAGAGCTCCAGAGCTCCATAGCACCAGAGCTCCATAGCTCCATAGCTCCAGGGCTCCATAGCTCCATAGCTCCAGGGCTCCATAGCTCCATAGCTCCAGGGCTCCATAGCTCCAGGGCTCCAGGGCTCCATAGCTCCATACCTCCATACCTCCAGAGCTCCATAGCTCCATACCTCCAGAGCTCCATAGCTCCATACTTCCAGAGCTCCATAGCTCCATAGCACCAGAGCTCCATAGCTCCATAGCACCAGAGCTCCATAGCTCCATAGCACCAGAGCTCCATAGCTCCATAGCACCAGAGCTCCATAGCTCCATAGCTCCAGGGCTCCATAGCTCCATAGCTCCAGGGCTCCATAGCTCCATAGCTCCAGGGCTCCATAGCTCCAGGGCTCCAGGGCTCCATAGCTCCATACCTCCAGAGCTCCATAGCTCCATACTTCCAGAGCTCCATAGCTCCATAGCTCCATACTTCCATAGCTCCATAGCTCCATACTTCCATAGCACCAGAGCTCCATACCTCCAGAGCTCCATAGCTCCAGCCTGGGTGGCTGGTGGCTCCATAGCTCCATACTTCCATAGCTCCAGTCAGAGAGTTTGCGAAAATTGCACTAAGTGCGAAAGCCCATTCATTTACAACGGCGTGTCCACAAGGCGGCGACATTTCCCCGTTACCGGTGGCTGCGCGGCGGGTGAGTGACAGAGCTTATCCGAGCGGCTGGAACTCTGCGCCGGCGTGGTCGAGCGTGAGGCCTCGGCCCTTTGGCTGCCTGGTACCTAAAACACTTCCATTGATCCAGCCACGGAGGGTGCTGGCTGGTGGCTCCATACCTCCATAGCTCCATAGCACCAGAGCTCCATAGCTCCATAGCACCAGAGCTCCATGGCTTCAGAGCTCCATAGCACCATAGCTCCATACCTCCAGAGCTCCAGGGCTCCATAGCTCCATACCTCCAGAGCTCCATACCTCCAGAGCTCCATACCTCCAGAGCTCCATAGCACCAGAGCTCCATGGCTTCAGAGCTCCATAGCACCATAGCTCCATACCTCCAGAGCTCCAGGGCTCCATAGCTCCATAGCTCCATAGCACCAGAGCTCCATAGCTCCATAGCACCAGAGCTCCATACTTCCATAGCTCCAGGGCTCCATAGCTCCAGGGCTCCATACCTCCAGAGCTCCATAGCTCCATACTTCCAGAGCTCCATAGCTCCATACTTCCATAGCTCCATACTTCCATACCTCCATAGCTCCATACTTCCATAGCACCAGAGCTCCATACTTCCATAGCACCAGAGCTCCATACCTCCAGAGCTCCAGAGCTCCAGCCTGGGTGGCTGGTGGCTCCATAGCTCCATACTTCCATAGCTCTAAGTCAGAGAGTTGGCGAAAATTGCACTAAGTGCGAAAGCCCATTCATTTACAACGGCGTGTCCACAAGGCGGCGACATTTCCCCGTTACCGGTGGCTGCGCGGCGGGTGAGTGACAGAGCTTATCCGAGCGGCTGGAACTCTGCGCCGGCGTGGTCGAGCGTGAGGCCTCGGCCCTTTGGCTGCCTGGTACCTAAAACACTTCCATTGATCCAGCCACGGAGGGTGCTGGCTGGTGGCTCCATACCTCCATAGCTCCATAGCACCAGAGCTCCATAGCTCCATAGCACCAGAGCTCCATGGCTTCAGAGCTCCATAGCACCATAGCTCCATACCTCCAGAGCTCCAGGGCTCCAAAGCTCCATACCTCCAGAGCTCCATACCTCCAGAGCTCCATACCTCCAGAGCTCCATAGCTCCATAGCACCAGAGCTCCATAGCTCCATAGCACCAGAGCTCCATAGCACCATAGCTCCATAGCACCAGAGCTCCATAGCTCCATAGCACCAGAGCTCCATAGCTCCATAGCACCAGAGCTCCATAGCTCCATAGCACCAGAGCTCCATACTTCCAGAGCTCCATAGCTCCATAGCTCCATAGCACCAGAGCTCCATAGCTCCATAGCACCAGAGCTCCATAGCTCCATAGCACCAGAGCTCCATACCTCCAGAGCTCCATAGCTCCATACCTCCAGAGCTCCATAGCTCCATACCTCCAGAGCTCCATAGCTCCAGAGCTCCATAGCTCCATAGCACCAGAGCTCCATAGCTCCATAGCACCAGAGCTCCATACTTCCATAGCTCCAGGGCTCCATAGCTCCAGGGCTCCATAGCTCCATACCTCCAGAGCTCCATAGCTCCATACCTCCAGAGCTCCATAGCTCCATACTTCCAGAGCTCCATAGCTCCATAGCACCAGAGCTCCATAGCTCCATAGCACCAGAGCTCCATAGCTCCATAGCACCAGAGCTCCATAGCTCCATAGCACCAGAGCTCCATAGCTCCATAGCTCCAGGGCTCCATAGCTCCATAGCTCCAGGGCTCCATAGCTCCATAGCTCCAGGGCTCCATAGCTCCAGGGCTCCAGGGCTCCATAGCTCCATACCTCCAGAGCTCCATAGCTCCATACTTCCAGAGCTCCATAGCTCCATAGCTCCATACTTCCATAGCTCCATAGCTCCATACTTCCATAGCACCAGAGCTCCATACCTCCAGAGCTCCATAGCTCCAGCCTGGGTGGCTGGTGGCTCCATAGCTCCATACTTCCATAGCTCCAGTCAGAGAGTTGGCGAAAATTGCACTAAGTGCGAAAGCCCATTCATTTACAACGGCGTGTCCACAAGGCGGCGACATTTCCCCGTTACCGGTGGCTGCGCGGCGGGTGAGTGACAGAGCTTATCCGAGCGGCTGGAACTCTGCGCCGGCATGGTCGAGCGTGAGGCCTCGGCCCTTTGGCTGCCTGGTACCTAAAACACTTCCATTGATCCAGCCACGGAGGGTGCTGGCTGGTGGCTCCATACCTCCATAGCTCCATAGCACCAGAGCTCCATAGCTCCATAGCACCAGAGCTCCATGGCTTCAGAGCTCCATAGCACCATAGCTCCATACCTCCAGAGCTCCAGGGCTCCATAGCTCCATACCTCCAGAGCTCCATACCTCCAGAGCTCCATACCTCCAGAGCTCCATAGCACCAGAGCTCCATGGCTTCAGAGCTCCATAGCACCATAGCTCCATACCTCCAGAGCTCCAGGGCTCCATAGCTCCATACCTCCAGAGCTCCATACCTCCAGAGCTCCATACCTCCAGAGCTCCATAGCACCAGAGCTCCATGGCTTCAGAGCTCCATAGCACCATAGCTCCATACCTCCAGAGCTCCAGGGCTCCATAGCTCCATACCTCCAGAGCTCCATACCTCCAGAGCTCCATACCTCCAGAGCTCCAGAGCTCCATAGCACCAGAGCTCCATGGCTTCAGAGCTCCATAGCACCATAGCTCCATACCTCCAGAGCTCCAGGGCTCCATAGCTCCATAGCTCCATAGCACCAGAGCTCCATACTTCCAGAGCTCCATAGCTCCATAGCTCCATAGCACCAGAGCTCCATAGCTCCATAGCACCAGAGCTCCATGGCTTCAGAGCTCCATAGCACCATAGCTCCATACCTCCAGAGCTCCAGGGCTCCATAGCTCCATACCTCCAGAGCTCCATACCTCCAGAGCTCCATACCTCCAGAGCTCCATAGCACCAGAGCTCCATAGCTCCATAGCACCAGAGCTCCATAGCACCAGAGCTCCATAGCACCAGAGCTCCATAGCTCCATAGCACCAGAGCTCCATAGCTCCATAGCACCAGAGCTCCATACTTCCAGAGCTCCATAGCTCCATAGCTCCATAGCACCAGAGCTCCATAGCTCCATAGCACCAGAGCTCCATAGCTCCATAGCACCAGAGCTCCATACTTCCATAGCTCCATAGCTCCATACCTCCAGAGCTCCATAGCTCCATAGCTCCATACCTCCAGAGCTCCATAGCTCCAGAGCTCCATAGCTCCATAGCTCCATAGCACCAGAGCTCCATAGCTCCATAGCACCAGAGCTCCATACTTCCATAGCTCCAGGGCTCCATAGCTCCAGGGCTCCATACCTCCAGAGCTCCATAGCTCCATACTTCCAGAGCTCCATAGCTCCATACTTCCATAGCTCCATACTTCCATACCTCCATAGCTCCATACTTCCATAGCACCAGAGCTCCATACTTCCATAGCACCAGAGCTCCATACCTCCAGAGCTCCAGAGCTCCAGCCTGGGTGGCTGGTGGCTCCATAGCTCCATACTTCCATAGCTCTAAGTCAGAGAGTTGGCGAAAATTGCACTAAGTGCGAAAGCCCATTCATTTACAACGGCGTGTCCACAAGGCGGCGACATTTCCCCGTTACCGGTGGCTGCGCGGCGGGTGAGTGACAGAGCTTATCCGAGCGGCTGGAACTCTGCGCCGGCGTGGTCGAGCGTGAGGCCTCGGCCCTTTGGCTGCCTGGTACCTAAAACACTTCCATTGATCCAGCCACGGAGGGTGCTGGCTGGTGGCTCCATACCTCCATAGCTCCATAGCACCAGAGCTCCATAGCTCCATAGCACCAGAGCTCCATGGCTTCAGAGCTCCATAGCACCATAGCTCCATACCTCCAGAGCTCCAGGGCTCCATAGCTCCATACCTCCAGAGCTCCATACCTCCAGAGCTCCATACCTCCAGAGCTCCATAGCACCAGAGCTCCATGGCTTCAGAGCTCCATAGCACCATAGCTCCATACCTCCAGAGCTCCAGGGCTCCATAGCTCCATACCTCCAGAGCTCCATACCTCCAGAGCTCCATACCTCCAGAGCTCCAGAGCTCCATAGCACCAGAGCTCCATGGCTTCAGAGCTCCATAGCACCATAGCTCCATACCTCCAGAGCTCCAGGGCTCCATAGCTCCATACCTCCAGAGCTCCATACCTCCAGAGCTCCAGAGCTCCATAGCACCAGAGCTCCATGGCTTCAGAGCTCCATAGCACCATAGCTCCATACCTCCAGAGCTCCAGGGCTCCATAGCTCCATACCTCCAGAGCTCCATACCTCCAGAGCTCCAGAGCTCCATAGCACCAGAGCTCCATGGCTTCAGAGCTCCATAGCACCATAGCTCCATACCTCCAGAGCTCCAGGGCTCCAAAGCTCCATACCTCCAGAGCTCCATACCTCCAGAGCTCCATACCTCCAGAGCTCCATAGCTCCATAGCACCAGAGCTCCATAGCTCCATAGCACCAGAGCTCCATAGCACCAGAGCTCCATAGCACCAGAGCTCCATAGCTCCATAGCACCAGAGCTCCATAGCTCCATAGCACCAGAGCTCCATAGCTCCATAGCACCAGAGCTCCATACTTCCAGAGCTCCATAGCTCCATAGCTCCATAGCACCAGAGCTCCATAGCTCCATAGCACCAGAGCTCCATAGCTCCATAGCACCAGAGCTCCATACTTCCATAGCTCCATAGCTCCATACCTCCAGAGCTCCATAGCTCCATAGCTCCATACCTCCAGAGCTCCATAGCTCCAGAGCTCCATAGCTCCATAGCACCAGAGCTCCATAGCTCCATAGCACCAGAGCTCCATACTTCCATAGCTCCAGGGCTCCATAGCTCCAGGGCTCCATAGCTCCATACCTCCAGAGCTCCATAGCTCCATACTTCCAGAGCTCCATAGCTCCATAGCACCAGAGCTCCATAGCTCCATAGCACCAGAGCTCCATAGCTCCATAGCACCAGAGCTCCATAGCTCCATAGCACCAGAGCTCCATAGCTCCATAGCTCCAGGGCTCCATAGCTCCATAGCTCCAGGGCTCCATAGCTCCATAGCTCCAGGGCTCCATAGCTCCATAGCTCCATACCTCCAGAGCTCCATACCTCCAGAGCTCCATACCTCCATAGCACCAGAGCTCCATAGCTCCAGGGCTCCAGGGCTCCATAGCTCCATACCTCCAGAGCTCCATAGCTCCATACTTCCAGAGCTCCATAGCTCCATAGCTCCATACTTCCATAGCTCCATAGCTCCATACTTCCATAGCACCTGAGCTCCATACCTCCAGAGCTCCATAGCTCCAGCCTGGGTGGCTGGTGGCTCCATAGCTCCATACTTCCATAGCTCTAAGTCAGAGAGTTGGCGAAAATTGCACTAAGTGCGAAAGCCCATTCATTTACAACGGCGTGTCCGCCAGGCGGCGACATTTCCCCGTTACCGGTGGCTGCGCGGCGGGTGAGTGACAGAGCTTATCCGAGCGGCTGGAACTCTGCGCCGGCGTGGTCGAGCGTGAGGCCTCGGCCCTTTGGCTGCCTGGTACCTAAAACACTTCCATTGATCCAGCCACGGAGGGTGCTGGCTGGTGGCTCCATACCTCCATAGCTCCATAGCACCAGAGCTCCATAGCTCCATAGCACCAGAGCTCCATGGCTTCAGAGCTCCATAGCACCATAGCTCCATACCTCCAGAGCTCCAGGGCTCCATAGCTCCATACCTCCAGAGCTCCATACCTCCAGAGCTCCATACCTCCAGAGCTCCATAGCACCAGAGCTCCATGGCTTCAGAGCTCCATAGCACCATAGCTCCATACCTCCAGAGCTCCAGGGCTCCATAGCTCCATACCTCCAGAGCTCCATACCTCCAGAGCTCCATACCTCCAGAGCTCCATAGCACCAGAGCTCCATGGCTTCAGAGCTCCATAGCACCATAGCTCCATACCTCCAGAGCTCCAGGGCTCCATAGCTCCATACCTCCAGAGCTCCATACCTCCAGAGCTCCAGAGCTCCATAGCACCAGAGCTCCATGGCTTCAGAGCTCCATAGCTCCATACCTCCAGAGCTCCAGGGCTCCATAGCTCCATACCTCCAGAGCTCCATACCTCCAGAGCTCCAGAGCTCCATAGCACCAGAGCTCCATGGCTTCAGAGCTCCATAGCACCATAGCTCCATACCTCCAGAGCTCCAGGGCTCCATAGCTCCATACCTCCAGAGCTCCATACCTCCAGAGCTCCATACCTCCAGAGCTCCATAGCTCCATAGCACCAGAGCTCCATAGCTCCATAGCACCAGAGCTCCATAGCACCAGAGCTCCATAGCACCAGAGCTCCATAGCTCCATAGCACCAGAGCTCCATAGCTCCATAGCACCAGAGCTCCATACTTCCAGAGCTCCAGTGCTCCATAGCTCCATAGCACCAGAGCTCCATAGCTCCATAGCACCAGAGCTCCATAGCTCCATAGCACCAGAGCTCCATACTTCCATAGCTCCATAGCTCCATACCTCCAGAGCTCCATAGCTCCATAGCTCCATACCTCCAGAGCTCCATAGCTCCAGAGCTCCATAGCTCCATAGCTCCATAGCACCAGAGCTCCATAGCTCCATAGCACCAGAGCTCCATACTTCCATAGCTCCAGGGCTCCATAGCTCCAGGGCTCCATACCTCCAGAGCTCCATAGCTCCATACTTCCAGAGCTCCATAGCTCCATACTTCCATAGCTCCATACTTCCATACCTCCATAGCTCCATACTTCCATAGCACCAGAGCTCCATACTTCCATAGCACCAGAGCTCCATACCTCCAGAGCTCCAGAGCTCCAGCCTGGGTGGCTGGTGGCTCCATAGCTCCATACTTCCATAGCTCTAAGTCAGAGAGTTGGCGAAAATTGCACTAAGTGCGAAAGCCCATTCATTTACAACGGCGTGTCCACAAGGCGGCGACATTTCCCCGTTACCGGTGGCTGCGCGGCGGGTGAGTGACAGAGCTTATCCGAGCGGCTGGAACTCTGCGCCGGCGTGGTCGAGCGTGAGGCCTCGGCCCTTTGGCTGCCTGGTACCTAAAACACTTCCATTGATCCAGCCACGGAGGGTGCTGGCTGGTGGCTCCATACCTCCATAGCTCCATAGCACCAGAGCTCCATAGCTCCATAGCACCAGAGCTCCATGGCTTCAGAGCTCCATAGCACCATAGCTCCATACCTCCAGAGCTCCAGGGCTCCATAGCTCCATACCTCCAGAGCTCCATACCTCCAGAGCTCCATACCTCCAGAGCTCCATAGCACCAGAGCTCCATGGCTTCAGAGCTCCATAGCACCATAGCTCCATACCTCCAGAGCTCCAGGGCTCCATAGCTCCATACCTCCAGAGCTCCATACCTCCAGAGCTCCATACCTCCAGAGCTCCAGAGCTCCATAGCACCAGAGCTCCATGGCTTCAGAGCTCCATAGCACCATAGCTCCATACCTCCAGAGCTCCAGGGCTCCATAGCTCCATACCTCCAGAGCTCCATACCTCCAGAGCTCCAGAGCTCCATAGCACCAGAGCTCCATGGCTTCAGAGCTCCATAGCACCATAGCTCCATACCTCCAGAGCTCCAGGGCTCCATAGCTCCATACCTCCAGAGCTCCATACCTCCAGATCTCCAGAGCTCCATAGCACCAGAGCTCCATGGCTTCAGAGCTCCATAGCACCATAGCTCCATACCTCCAGAGCTCCAGGGCTCCAAAGCTCCATACCTCCAGAGCTCCATACCTCCAGAGCTCCATACCTCCAGAGCTCCATAGCTCCATAGCACCAGAGCTCCATAGCTCCATAGCACCAGAGCTCCATAGCACCAGAGCTCCATAGCACCAGAGCTCCATAGCTCCATAGCACCAGAGCTCCATAGCTCCATAGCACCAGAGCTCCATAGCTCCATAGCACCAGAGCTCCATACTTCCAGAGCTCCATAGCTCCATAGCTCCATAGCACCAGAGCTCCATAGCTCCATAGCACCAGAGCTCCATAGCTCCATAGCACCAGAGCTCCATACTTCCATAGCTCCATAGCTCCATACCTCCAGAGCTCCATAGCTCCATAGCTCCATACCTCCAGAGCTCCATAGCTCCAGAGCTCCATAGCTCCATAGCACCAGAGCTCCATAGCTCCATAGCACCAGAGCTCCATACTTCCATAGCTCCAGGGCTCCATAGCTCCAGGGCTCCATAGCTCCATACCTCCAGAGCTCCATAGCTCCATACTTCCAGAGCTCCATAGCTCCATAGCACCAGAGCTCCATAGCTCCATAACACCAGAGCTCCATAGCTCCATAGCACCAGAGCTCCATAGCTCCATAGCACCAGAGCTCCATAGCTCCATAGCTCCAGGGCTCCATAGCTCCATAGCTCCAGGGCTCCATAGCTCCATAGCTCCAGGGCTCCATAGCTCCATAGCTCCATACCTCCAGAGCTCCATACCTCCAGAGCTCCATACCTCCATAGCACCAGAGCTCCATAGCTCCAGGGCTCCAGGGCTCCATAGCTCCATACCTCCAGAGTTCCATAGCTCCATACTTCCAGAGCTCCATAGCTCCATAGCTCCATACTTCCATAGCTCCATAGCTCCATACTTCCATAGCACCTGAGCTCCATACCTCCAGAGCTCCATAGCTCCAGCCTGGGTGGCTGGTGGCTCCATAGCTCCATACTTCCATAGCTCTAAGTCAGAGAGTTGGCGAAAATTGCACTAAGTGCGAAAGCCCATTCATTTACAACGGCGTGTCCGCCAGGCGGCGACATTTCCCCGTTACCGGTGGCTGCGCGGCGGGTGAGTGACAGAGCTTATCCGAGCGGCTGGAACTCTGCGCCGGCGTGGTCGAGCGTGAGGCCTCGGCCCTTTGGCTGCCTGGTACCTAAAACACTTCCATTGATCCAGCCACGGAGGGTGCTGGCTGGTGGCTCCATACCTCCATAGCTCCATAGCACCAGAGCTCCATAGCTCCATAGCACCAGAGCTCCATGGCTTCAGAGCTCCATAGCACCATAGCTCCATACCTCCAGAGCTCCAGGGCTCCATAGCTCCATACCTCCAGAGCTCCATACCTCCAGAGCTCCATACCTCCAGAGCTCCATAGCACCAGAGCTCCATGGCTTCAGAGCTCCATAGCACCATAGCTCCATACCTCCAGAGCTCCAGGGCTCCATAGCTCCATACCTCCAGAGCTCCATACCTCCAGAGCTCCATAGCACCAGAGCTCCATGGCTTCAGAGCTCCATAGCACCATAGCTCCATACCTCCAGAGCTCCAGGGCTCCATAGCTCCATACCTCCAGAGCTCCATACCTCCAGAGCTCCAGAGCTCCATAGCACCAGAGCTCCATGGCTTCAGAGCTCCATAGCTCCATACCTCCAGAGCTCCAGGGCTCCATAGCTCCATACCTCCAGAGCTCCATACCTCCAGAGCTCCAGAGCTCCATAGCACCAGAGCTCCATGGCTTCAGAGCTCCATAGCACCATAGCTCCATACCTCCAGAGCTCCAGGGCTCCATAGCTCCATACCTCCAGAGCTCCATACCTCCAGAGCTCCATACCTCCATAGCTCCATAGCTCCATAGCACCAGAGCTCCATAGCTCCATAGCACCAGAGCTCCATAGCACCAGAGCTCCATAGCACCAGAGCTCCATAGCTCCATAGCACCAGAGCTCCATAGCTCCATAGCACCAGAGCTCCATACTTCCAGAGCTCCATAGCTCCATAGCTCCATAGCACCAGAGCTCCATAGCTCCATAGCACCAGAGCTCCATAGCTCCATAGCACCAGAGCTCCATACTTCCATAGCTCCATAGCTCCATACCTCCAGAGCTCCATAGCTCCATAGCTCCATACCTCCAGAGCTCCATAGCTCCAGAGCTCCATAGCTCCATAGCTCCATAGCACCAGAGCTCCATAGCTCCATAGCACCAGAGCTCCATACTTCCATAGCTCCAGGGCTCCATAGCTCCAGGGCTCCATACCTCCAGAGCTCCATAGCTCCATACTTCCAGAGCTCCATAGCTCCATACTTCCATAGCTCCATACTTCCATACCTCCATAGCTCCATACTTCCATAGCACCAGAGCTCCATACTTCCATAGCACCAGAGCTCCATACCTCCAGAGCTCCAGAGCTCCAGCCTGGGTGGCTGGTGGCTCCATAGCTCCATACTTCCATAGCTCTAAGTCAGAGAGTTGGCGAAAATTGCACTAAGTGCGAAAGCCCATTCATTTACAACGGCGTGTCCACAAGGCGGCGACATTTCCCCGTTACCGGTGGCTGCGCGGCGGGTGAGTGACAGAGCTTATCCGAGCGGCTGGAACTCTGCGCCGGCGTGGTCGAGCGTGAGGCCTCGGCCCTTTGGCTGCCTGGTACCTAAAACACTTCCATTGATCCAGCCACGGAGGGTGCTGGCTGGTGGCTCCATACCTCCATAGCTCCATAGCACCAGAGCTCCATAGCTCCATAGCACCAGAGCTCCATGGCTTCAGAGCTCCATAGCACCATAGCTCCATACCTCCAGAGCTCCAGGGCTCCATAGCTCCATACCTCCAGAGCTCCATACCTCCAGAGCTCCATAGCACCAGAGCTCCATGGCTTCAGAGCTCCATAGCACCATAGCTCCATACCTCCAGAGCTCCAGGGCTCCATAGCTCCATACCTCCAGAGCTCCATACCTCCAGAGCTCCATACCTCCAGAGCTCCAGAGCTCCATAGCACCAGAGCTCCATGGCTTCAGAGCTCCATAGCACCATAGCTCCATACCTCCAGAGCTCCAGGGCTCCATAGCTCCATACCTCCAGAGCTCCATACCTCCAGAGCTCCAGAGCTCCATAGCACCAGAGCTCCATGGCTTCAGAGCTCCATAGCACCATAGCTCCATACCTCCAGAGCTCCAGGGCTCCATAGCTCCATACCTCCAGAGCTCCATACCTCCAGAGCTCCAGAGCTCCATAGCACCAGAGCTCCATGGCTTCAGAGCTCCATAGCACCATAGCTCCATATCTCCAGAGCTCCAGGGCTCCAAAGCTCCATACCTCCAGAGCTCCATACCTCCAGAGCTCCATACCTCCAGAGCTCCATAGCTCCATAGCACCAGAGCTCCATAGCTCCATAGCACCAGAGCTCCATAGCACCAGAGCTCCATAGCACCAGAGCTCCATAGCTCCATAGCACCAGAGCTCCATAGCTCCATAGCACCAGAGCTCCATAGCTCCATAGCACCAGAGCTCCATACTTCCAGAGCTCCATAGCTCCATAGCTCCATAGCACCAGAGCTCCATAGCTCCATAGCACCAGAGCTCCATAGCTCCATAGCACCAGAGCTCCATACTTCCATAGCTCCATAGCTCCATACCTCCAGAGCTCCATAGCTCCATAGCTCCATACCTCCAGAGCTCCATAGCTCCAGAGCTCCATAGCTCCATAGCACCAGAGCTCCATAGCTCCATAGCACCAGAGCTCCATACTTCCATAGCTCCAGGGCTCCATAGCTCCAGGGCTCCATAGCTCCATACCTCCAGAGCTCCATAGCTCCATACTTCCAGAGCTCCATAGCTCCATAGCACCAGAGCTCCATAGCTCCATAGCTCCAGGGCTCCATAGCTCCAGGGCTCCATACCTCCAGAGCTCCATAGCTCCATACTTCCAGAGCTCCATAGCTCCATACTTCCATAGCTCCATACTTCCATACCTCCATAGCTCCATACTTCCATAGCACCAGAGCTCCATACTTCCATAGCACCAGAGCTCCATACCTCCAGAGCTCCAGAGCTCCAGCCTGGGTGGCTGGTGGCTCCATAGCTCCATACTTCCATAGCTCTAAGTCAGAGAGTTGGCGAAAATTGCACTAAGTGCGAAAGCCCATTCATTTACAACGGCGTGTCCACAAGGCGGCGACATTTCCCCGTTACCGGTGGCTGCGCGGCGGGTGAGTGACAGAGCTTATCCGAGCGGCTGGAACTCTGCGCCGGCGTGGTCGAGCGTGAGGCCTCGGCCCTTTGGCTGCCTGGTACCTAAAACACTTCCATTGATCCAGCCACGGAGGGTGCTGGCTGGTGGCTCCATACCTCCATAGCTCCATAGCACCAGAGCTCCATAGCTCCATAGCACCAGAGCTCCATGGCTTCAGAGCTCCATAGCACCATAGCTCCATACCTCCAGAGCTCCAGGGCTCCATAGCTCCATACCTCCAGAGCTCCATACCTCCAGAGCTCCATACCTCCAGAGCTCCATAGCACCAGAGCTCCATGGCTTCAGAGCTCCATAGCACCATAGCTCCATACCTCCAGAGCTCCAGGGCTCCATAGCTCCATACCTCCAGAGCTCCATACCTCCAGAGCTCCATACCTCCAGAGCTCCAGAGCTCCATAGCACCAGAGCTCCATGGCTTCAGAGCTCCATAGCACCATAGCTCCATACCTCCAGAGCTCCAGGGCTCCATAGCTCCATACCTCCAGAGCTCCATACCTCCAGAGCTCCAGAGCTCCATAGCACCAGAGCTCCATGGCTTCAGAGCTCCATAGCACCATAGCTCCATACCTCCAGAGCTCCAGGGCTCCATAGCTCCATACCTCCAGAGCTCCATACCTCCAGAGCTCCAGAGCTCCATAGCACCAGAGCTCCATGGCTTCAGAGCTCCATAGCACCATAGCTCCATACCTCCAGAGCTCCAGGGCTCCAAAGCTCCATACCTCCAGAGCTCCATACCTCCAGAGCTCCATACCTCCAGAGCTCCATAGCTCCATAGCACCAGAGCTCCATAGCTCCATAGCACCAGAGCTCCATAGCACCAGAGCTCCATAGCACCAGAGCTCCATAGCTCCATAGCACCAGAGCTCCATAGCTCCATAGCACCAGAGCTCCATAGCTCCATAGCACCAGAGCTCCATACTTCCAGAGCTCCATAGCTCCATAGCTCCATAGCACCAGAGCTCCATAGCTCCATAGCACCAGAGCTCCATAGCTCCATAGCACCAGAGCTCCATACTTCCATAGCTCCATAGCTCCATACCTCCAGAGCTCCATAGCTCCATAGCTCCATACCTCCAGAGCTCCATAGCTCCAGAGCTCCATAGCTCCATAGCACCAGAGCTCCATAGCTCCATAGCACCAGAGCTCCATACTTCCATATCTCCAGGGCTCCATAGCTCCAGGGCTCCATAGCTCCATACCTCCAGAGCTCCATAGCTCCATACTTCCAGAGCTCCATAGCTCCATAGCACCAGAGCTCCATAGCTCCATAGCACCAGAGCTCCATAGCTCCATAGCACCAGAGCTCCATAGCTCCATAGCACCAGAGCTCCATAGCTCCATAGCTCCAGGGCTCCATAGCTCCATAGCTCCAGGGCTCCATAGCTCCATAGCTCCAGGGCTCCATAGCTCCATAGCTCCATACCTCCAGAGCTCCATACCTCCAGAGCTCCATACCTCCATAGCACCAGAGCTCCATAGCTCCAGGGCTCCAGGGCTCCATAGCTCCATACCTCCAGAGCTCCATAGCTCCATACTTCCAGAGCTCCATAGCTCCATAGCTCCATACTTCCATAGCTCCATAGCTCCATACTTCCATAGCACCTGAGCTCCATACCTCCAGAGCTCCATAGCTCCAGCCTGGGTGGCTGGTGGCTCCATAGCTCCATACTTCCATAGCTCTAAGTCAGAGAGTTGGCGAAAATTGCACTAAGTGCGAAAGCCCATTCATTTACAACGGCGTGTCCGCCAGGCGGCGACATTTCCCCGTTACCGGTGGCTGCGCGGCGGGTGAGTGACAGAGCTTATCCGAGCGGCTGGAACTCTGCGCCGGCGTGGTCGAGCGTGAGGCCTCGGCCCTTTGGCTGCCTGGTACCTAAAACACTTCCATTGATCCAGCCACGGAGGGTGCTGGCTGGTGGCTCCATACCTCCATAGCTCCATAGCACCAGAGCTCCATAGCTCCATAGCACCAGAGCTCCATGGCTTCAGAGCTCCATAGCACCATAGCTCCATACCTCCAGAGCTCCAGGGCTCCATAGCTCCATACCTCCAGAGCTCCATACCTCCAGAGCTCCATACCTCCAGAGCTCCATAGCACCAGAGCTCCATGGCTTCAGAGCTCCATAACACCATAGCTCCATACCTCCAGAGCTCCAGGGCTCCATAGCTCCATACCTCCAGAGCTCCATACCTCCAGAGCTCCATAGCACCAGAGCTCCATGGCTTCAGAGCTCCATAGCACCATAGCTCCATACCTCCAGAGCTCCAGGGCTCCATAGCTCCATACCTCCAGAGCTCCATACCTCCAGAGCTCCAGAGCTCCATAGCACCAGAGCTCCATGGCTTCAGAGCTCCATAGCTCCATACCTCCAGAGCTCCAGGGCTCCATAGCTCCATACCTCCAGAGCTCCATACCTCCAGAGCTCCAGAGCTCCATAGCACCAGAGCTCCATGGCTTCAGAGCTCCATAGCACCATAGCTCCATACCTCCAGAGCTCCAGGGCTCCATAGCTCCATACCTCCAGAGCTCCATACCTCCAGAGCTCCATACCTCCAGAGCTCCATAGCTCCATAGCACCAGAGCTCCATAGCTCCATAGCACCAGAGCTCCATAGCACCAGAGCTCCATAGCACCAGAGCTCCATAGCTCCATAGCACCAGAGCTCCATAGCTCCATAGCACCAGAGCTCCATACTTCCAGAGCTCCATAGCTCCATAGCTCCATAGCACCAGAGCTCCATAGCTCCATAGCACCAGAGCTCCATAGCTCCATAGCACCAGAGCTCCATACTTCCATAGCTCCATAGCTCCATACCTCCAGAGCTCCATAGCTCCATAGCTCCATACCTCCAGAGCTCCATAGCTCCAGAGCTCCATAGCTCCATAGCTCCATAGCACCAGAGCTCCATAGCTCCATAGCACCAGAGCTCCATACTTCCATAGCTCCAGGGCTCCATAGCTCCAGGGCTCCATACCTCCAGAGCTCCATAGCTCCATACTTCCAGAGCTCCATAGCTCCATACTTCCATAGCTCCATACTTCCATACCTCCATAGCTCCATACTTCCATAGCACCAGAGCTCCATACTTCCATAGCACCAGAGCTCCATACCTCCAGAGCTCCATAGCACCAGAGCTCCATGGCTTCAGAGCTCCATAGCACCATAGCTCCATACCTCCAGAGCTCCAGGGCTCCATAGCTCCATACCTCCAGAGCTCCATACCTCCAGAGCTCCATACCTCCAGAGCTCCATAGCTCCATAGCACCAGAGCTCCATAGCTCCATAGCACCAGAGCTCCATAGCACCAGAGCTCCATAGCACCAGAGCTCCATAGCTCCATAGCACCAGAGCTCCATAGCTCCATAGCACCAGAGCTCCATAGCTCCATAGCACCAGAGCTCCATACTTCCAGAGCTCCATAGCTCCATAGCTCCATAGCACCAGAGCTCCATAGCTCCATAGCACCAGAGCTCCATGGCTTCAGAGCTCCATAGCACCATAGCTCCATACCTCCAGAGCTCCAGGGCTCCATAGCTCCATACCTCCAGAGCTCCATACCTCCAGAGCTCCATACCTCCAGAGCTCCATAGCACCAGAGCTCCATAGCTCCATAGCACCAGAGCTCCATAGCACCAGAGCTCCATAGCACCAGAGCTCCATAGCTCCATAGCACCAGAGCTCCATAGCTCCATAGCACCAGAGCTCCATACTTCCAGAGCTCCATAGCTCCATAGCTCCATAGCACCAGAGCTCCATAGCTCCATAGCACCAGAGCTCCATAGCTCCATAGCACCAGAGCTCCATACTTCCATAGCTCCATAGCTCCAAACCTCCAGAGCTCCATAGCTCCATAGCTCCATACCTCCAGAGCTCCATAGCTCCAGAGCTCCATAGCTCCATAGCTCCATAGCACCAGAGCTCCATAGCTCCATAGCACCAGAGCTCCATACTTCCATAGCTCCAGGGCTCCATAGCTCCAGGGCTCCATACCTCCAGAGCTCCATAGCTCCATACTTCCAGAGCTCCATAGCTCCATACTTCCATAGCTCCATACTTCCATACCTCCATAGCTCCATACTTCCATAGCACCAGAGCTCCATACTTCCATAGCACCAGAGCTCCATACCTCCAGAGCTCCAGAGCTCCAGCCTGGGTGGCTGGTGGCTCCATAGCTCCATACTTCCATAGCTCTAAGTCAGAGAGTTGGCGAAAATTGCACTAAGTGCGAAAGCCCATTCATTTACAACGGCGTGTCCACAAGGCGGCGACATTTCCCCGTTACCGGTGGCTGCGCGGCGGGTGAGTGACAGAGCTTATCCGAGCGGCTGGAACTCTGCGCCGGCGTGGTCGAGCGTGAGGCCTCGGCCCTTTGGCTGCCTGGTACCTAAAACACTTCCATTGATCCAGCCACGGAGGGTGCTGGCTGGTGGCTCCATACCTCCATAGCTCCATAGCACCAGAGCTCCATAGCTCCATAGCACCAGAGCTCCATGGCTTCAGAGCTCCATAGCACCATAGCTCCATACCTCCAGAGCTCCAGGGCTCCATAGCTCCATACCTCCAGAGCTCCATACCTCCAGAGCTCCATACCTCCAGAGCTCCATAGCACCAGAGCTCCATGGCTTCAGAGCTCCATAGCACCATAGCTCCATACCTCCAGAGCTCCAGGGCTCCATAGCTCCATACCTCCAGAGCTCCATACCTCCAGAGCTCCATACCTCCAGAGCTCCAGAGCTCCATAGCACCAGAGCTCCATGGCTTCAGAGCTCCATAGCACCATAGCTCCATACCTCCAGAGCTCCAGGGCTCCATAGCTCCATACCTCCAGAGCTCCATACCTCCAGAGCTCCAGAGCTCCATAGCACCAGAGCTCCATGGCTTCAGAGCTCCATAGCACCATAGCTCCATACCTTCAGAGCTCCAGGGCTCCATAGCTCCATACCTCCAGAGCTCCATACCTCCAGAGCTCCAGAGCTCCATAGCACCAGAGCTCCATGGCTTCAGAGCTCCATAGCACCATAGCTCCATAGCTCCATACCTCCAGAGCTCCAGGGCTCCAAAGCTCCATACCTCCAGAGCTCCATACCTCCAGAGCTCCATACCTCCAGAGCTCCATAGCTCCATAGCACCAGAGCTCCATAGCTCCATAGCACCAGAGCTCCATAGCACCAGAGCTCCATAGCACCAGAGCTCCATAGCTCCATAGCACCAGAGCTCCATAGCTCCATAGCACCAGAGCTCCATAGCTCCATAGCACCAGAGCTCCATACTTCCAGAGCTCCATAGCTCCATAGCTCCATAGCACCAGAGCTCCATAGCTCCATAGCACCAGAGCTCCATAGCTCCATAGCACCAGAGCTCCATACTTCCATAGCTCCATAGCTCCATACCTCCAGAGCTCCATAGCTCCATAGCTCCATACCTCCAGAGCTCCATAGCTCCAGAGCTCCATAGCTCCATAGCACCAGAGCTCCATAGCTCCATAGCACCAGAGCTCCATACTTCCATAGCTCCAGGGCTCCATAGCTCCAGGGCTCCATAGCTCCATACCTCCAGAGCTCCATAGCTCCATACTTCCAGAGCTCCATAGCTCCATAGCACCAGAGCTCCATAGCTCCATAGCACCAGAGCTCCATAGCTCCATAGCACCAGAGCTCCATAGCTCCATAGCACCAGAGCTCCATAGCTCCATAGCTCCAGGGCTCCATAGCTCCATAGCTCCAGGGCTCCATAGCTCCATAGCTCCAGGGCTCCATAGCTCCATAGCTCCATACCTCCAGAGCTCCATACCTCCAGAGCTCCATACCTCCATAGCACCAGAGCTCCATAGCTCCAGGGCTCCAGGGCTCCATAGCTCCATACCTCCAGAGCTCCATAGCTCCATACTTCCAGAGCTCCATAGCTCCATAGCTCCATACTTCCATAGCTCCATAGCTCCATACTTCCATAGCACCTGAGCTCCATACCTCCAGAGCTCCATAGCTCCAGCCTGGGTGGCTGGTGGCTCCATAGCTCCATACTTCCATAGCTCTAAGTCAGAGAGTTGGCGAAAATTGCACTAAGTGCGAAAGCCCATTCATTTACAACGGCGTGTCCACAAGGCGGCGACATTTCCCCGTTACCGGTGGCTGCGCGGCGGGTGAGTGACAGAGCTTATCCGAGCGGCTGGAACTCTGCGCCGGCGTGGTCGAGCGTGAGGCCTCGGCCCTTTGGCTGCCTGGTACCTAAAACACTTCCATTGATCCAGCCACGGAGGGTGCTGGCTGGTGGCTCCATACCTCCATAGCTCCATAGCACCAGAGCTCCATAGCTCCATAGCACCAGAGCTCCATGGCTTCAGAGCTCCATAGCACCATAGCTCCATACCTCCAGAGCTCCAGGGCTCCATAGCTCCATACCTCCAGAGCTCCATACCTCCAGAGCTCCATACCTCCAGAGCTCCATAGCACCAGAGCTCCATGGCTTCAGAGCTCCATAGCACCATAGCTCCATACCTCCAGAGCTCCAGGGCTCCATAGCTCCATACCTCCAGAGCTCCATACCTCCAGAGCTCCATACCTCCAGAGCTCCAGAGCTCCATAGCACCAGAGCTCCATGGCTTCAGAGCTCCATAGCACCCTAGCTCCATACCTCCAGAGCTCCAGGGCTCCATAGCTCCATACCTCCAGAGCTCCATACCTCCAGAGCTCCAGAGCTCCATAGCACCAGAGCTCCATGGCTTCAGAGCTCCATAGCACCATAGCTCCATACCTCCAGAGCTCCAGGGCTCCATAGCTCCATACCTCCAGAGCTCCATACCTCCAGAGCTCCAGAGCTCCATAGCACCAGAGCTCCATGGCTTCAGAGCTCCATAGCACCATAGCTCCATAGCTCCATACCTCCAGAGCTCCAGGGCTCCAAAGCTCCATACCTCCAGAGCTCCATACCTCCAGAGCTCCATACCTCCAGAGCTCCATAGCTCCATAGCACCAGAGCTCCATAGCTCCATAGCACCAGAGCTCCATAGCACCAGAGCTCCATAGCACCAGAGCTCCATAGCTCCATAGCACCAGAGCTCCATAGCTCCATAGCACCAGAGCTCCATAGCTCCATAGCACCAGAGCTCCATACTTCCAGAGCTCCATAGCTCCATAGCTCCATAGCACCAGAGCTCCATAGCTCCATAGCACCAGAGCTCCATAGCTCCATAGCACCAGAGCTCCATACTTCCATAGCTCCATAGCTCCATACCTCCAGAGCTCCATAGCTCCATAGCTCCATACCTCCAGAGCTCCATAGCTCCAGAGCTCCATAGCTCCATAGCACCAGAGCTCCATAGCTCCATAGCACCAGAGCTCCATACTTCCATAGCTCCAGGGCTCCATAGCTCCAGGGCTCCATAGCTCCATACCTCCAGAGCTCCATAGCTCCATACTTCCAGAGCTCCATAGCTCCATAGCACCAGAGCTCCATAGCTCCATAGCACCAGAGCTCCATAGCTCCATAGCACCAGAGCTCCATAGCTCCATAGCACCAGAGCTCCATAGCTCCATAGCTCCAGGGCTCCATAGCTCCATAGCTCCAGGGCTCCATAGCTCCATAGCTCCAGGGCTCCATAGCTCCATAGCTCCATACCTCCAGAGCTCCATACCTCCAGAGCTCCATACCTCCATAGCACCAGAGCTCCATAGCTCCAGGGCTCCAGGGCTCCATAGCTCCATACCTCCAGAGCTCCATAGCTCCATACTTCCAGAGCTCCATAGCTCCATAGCTCCATACTTCCATAGCTCCATAGCTCCATACTTCCATAGCACCTGAGCTCCATACCTCCAGAGCTCCATAGCTCCAGCCTGGGTGGCTGGTGGCTCCATAGCTCCATACTTCCATAGCTCTAAGTCAGAGAGTTGGCGAAAATTGCACTAAGTGCGAAAGCCCATTCATTTACAACGGCGTGTCCGCCAGGCGGCGACATTTCCCCGTTACCGGTGGCTGCGCGGCGGGTGAGTGACAGAGCTTATCCGAGCGGCTGGAACTCTGCGCCGGCGTGGTCGAGCGTGAGGCCTCGGCCCTTTGGCTGCCTGGTACCTAAAACACTTCCATTGATCCAGCCACGGAGGGTGCTGGCTGGTGGCTCCATACCTCCATAGCTCCATAGCACCAGAGCTCCATAGCTCCATAGCACCAGAGCTCCATGGCTTCAGAGCTCCATAGCACCATAGCTCCAGAGCTCCAGGGCTCCATAGCTCCATACCTCCAGAGCTCCATACCTCCAGAGCTCCATACCTCCAGAGCTCCATAGCACCAGAGCTCCATGGCTTCAGAGCTCCATAGCACCATAGCTCCATACCTCCAGAGCTCCAGGGCTCCATAGCTCCATACCTCCAGAGCTCCATACCTCCAGAGCTCCATAGCACCAGAGCTCCATGGCTTCAGAGCTCCATAGCACCATAGCTCCATACCTCCAGAGCTCCAGGGCTCCATAGCTCCATACCTCCAGAGCTCCATACCTCCAGAGCTCCAGAGCTCCATAGCACCAGAGCTCCATGGCTTCAGAGCTCCATAGCTCCATACCTCCAGAGCTCCAGGGCTCCATAGCTCCATACCTCCAGAGCTCCATACCTCCAGAGCTCCAGAGCTCCATAGCACCAGAGCTCCATGGCTTCAGAGCTCCATAGCACCATAGCTCCATACCTCCAGAGCTCCAGGGCTCCATAGCTCCATACCTCCAGAGCTCCATACCTCCAGAGCTCCATACCTCCAGAGCTCCATAGCTCCATAGCACCAGAGCTCCATAGCTCCATAGCACCAGAGCTCCATAGCACCAGAGCTCCATAGCACCAGAGCTCCATAGCTCCATAGCACCAGAGCTCCATAGCTCCATAGCACCAGAGCTCCATACTTCCAGAGCTCCATAGCTCCATAGCTCCATAGCACCAGAGCTCCATAGCTCCATAGCACCAGAGCTCCATAGCTCCATAGCACCAGAGCTCCATACTTCCATAGCTCCATAGCTCCATACCTCCAGAGCTCCATAGCTCCATAGCTCCATACCTCCAGAGCTCCATAGCTCCAGAGCTCCATAGCTCCATAGCTCCATAGCACCAGAGCTCCATAGCTCCATAGCACCAGAGCTCCATACTTCCATAGCTCCAGGGCTCCATAGCTCCAGGGCTCCATACCTCCAGAGCTCCATAGCTCCATACTTCCAGAGCTCCATAGCTCCATACTTCCATAGCTCCATACTTCCATACCTCCATAGCTCCATACTTCCATAGCACCAGAGCTCCATACTTCCATAGCACCAGAGCTCCATACCTCCAGAGCTCCAGAGCTCCAGCCTGGGTGGCTGGTGGCTCCATAGCTCCATACTTCCATAGCTCTAAGTCAGAGAGTTGGCGAAAATTGCACTAAGTGCGAAAGCCCATTCATTTACAACGGCGTGTCCACAAGGCGGCGACATTTCCCCGTTACCGGTGGCTGCGCGGCGGGTGAGTGACAGAGCTTATCCGAGCGGCTGGAACTCTGCGCCGGCGTGGTCGAGCGTGAGGCCTCGGCCCTTTGGCTGCCTGGTACCTAAAACACTTCCATTGATCCAGCCACGGAGGGTGCTGGCTGGTGGCTCCATACCTCCATAGCTCCATAGCACCAGAGCTCCATAGCTCCATAGCACCAGAGCTCCATGGCTTCAGAGCTCCATAGCACCATAGCTCCATACCTCCAGAGCTCCAGGGCTCCATAGCTCCATACCTCCAGAGCTCCATACCTCCAGAGCTCCATACCTCCAGAGCTCCATAGCACCAGAGCTCCATGGCTTCAGAGCTCCATAGCACCATAGCTCCATACCTCCAGAGCTCCAGGGCTCCATAGCTCCATACCTCCAGAGCTCCATACCTCCAGAGCTCCATACCTCAAGAGCTCCATAGCACCAGAGCTCCATGGCTTCAGAGCTCCATAGCACCATAGCTCCATACCTCCAGAGCTCCAGGGCTCCATAGCTCCATACCTCCAGAGCTCCATACCTCCAGAGCTCCATACCTCCAGAGCTCCATAGCACCAGAGCTCCATGGCTTCAGAGCTCCATAGCACCATAGCTCCATACCTCCAGAGCTCCAGGGCTCCATAGCTCCATACCTCCAGAGCTCCATACCTCCAGAGCTCCATACCTCCAGAGCTCCAGAGCTCCATAGCACCAGAGCTCCATGGCTTCAGAGCTCCATAGCACCATAGCTCCATACCTCCAGAGCTCCAGGGCTCCATAGCTCCATACCTCCAGAGCTCCATACCTCCAGAGCTCCATACCTCCAGAGCTCCAGAGCTCCATAGCACCAGAGCTCCATGGCTTCAGAGCTCCATAGCACCATAGCTCCATACCTCCAGAGCTCCAGGGCTCCATAGCTCCATACCTCCAGAGCTCCAGAGCTCCATAGCACCAGAGCTCCATGGCTTCAGAGCTCCATAGCACCATAGCTCCATACCTCCAGAGTCCAGGGCTCCAAAGCTCCATACCTCCAGAGCTCCATACCTCCAGAGCTCCATACCTCCAGAGCTCCATAGCTCCATAGCACCAGAGCTCCATAGCTCCATAGCACCAGAGCTCCATAGCACCAGAGCTCCATAGCACCAGAGCTCCATAGCTCCATAGCACCAGAGCTCCATAGCTCCATAGCACCAGAGCTCCATAGCTCCATAGCACCAGAGCTCCATACTTCCAGAGCTCCATAGCTCCATAGCTCCATAGCACCAGAGCTCCATAGCTCCATAGCACCAGAGCTCCATAGCTCCATAGCACCAGAGCTCCATACTTCCATAGCTCCATAGCTCCATACCTCCAGAGCTCCATAGCTCCATAGCTCCATACCTCCAGAGCTCCATAGCTCCAGAGCTCCATAGCTCCATAGCACCAGAGCTCCATAGCTCCATAGCACCAGAGCTCCATACTTCCATAGCTCCAGGGCTCCATAGCTCCAGGGCTCCATAGCTCCATACCTCCAGAGCTCCATAGCTCCATACTTCCAGAGCTCCATAGCTCCATAGCACCAGAGCTCCATAGCTCCATAGCACCAGAGCTCCATAGCTCCATAGCACCAGAGCTCCATAGCTCCATAGCACCAGAGCTCCATAGCTCCATAGCTCCAGGGCTCCATAGCTCCATAGCTCCAGGGCTCCATAGCTCCATAGCTCCAGGGCTCCATAGCTCCATAGCTCCATACCTCCAGAGCTCCATACCTCCAGAGCTCCATACCTCCATAGCACCAGAGCTCCATAGCTCCAGGGCTCCAGGGCTCCATAGCTCCATACCTCCAGAGCTCCATAGCTCCATACTTCCAGAGCTCCATAGCTCCATAGCTCCATACTTCCATAGCTCCATAGCTCCATACTTCCATAGCACCTGAGCTCCATACCTCCAGAGCTCCATAGCTCCAGCCTGGGTGGCTGGTGGCTCCATAGCTCCATACTTCCATAGCTCTAAGTCAGAGAGTTGGCGAAAATTGCACTAAGTGCGAAAGCCCATTCATTTACAACGGCGTGTCCGCCAGGCGGCGACATTTCCCCGTTACCGGTGGCTGCGCGGCGGGTGAGTGACAGAGCTTATCCGAGCGGCTGGAACTCTGCGCCGGCGTGGTCGAGCGTGAGGCCTCGGCCCTTTGGCTGCCTGGTACCTAAAACACTTCCATTGATCCAGCCACGGAGGGTGCTGGCTGGTGGCTCCATACCTCCATAGCTCCATAGCACCAGAGCTCCATAGCTCCATAGCACCAGAGCTCCATGGCTTCAGAGCTCCATAGCACCATAGCTCCATACCTCCAGAGCTCCAGGGCTCCATAGCTCCATACCTCCAGAGCTCCATACCTCCAGAGCTCCATACCTCCAGAGCTCCATAGCACCAGAGCTCCATGGCTTCAGAGCTCCATAGCACCATAGCTCCATACCTCCAGAGCTCCAGGGCTCCATAGCTCCATACCTCCAGAGCTCCATACCTCCAGAGCTCCATACCTCCAGAGCTCCATAGCACCAGAGCTCCATGGCTTCAGAGCTCCATAGCACCATAGCTCCATACCTCCAGAGCTCCAGGGCTCCATAGCTCCATACCTCCAGAGCTCCATACCTCCAGAGCTCCATACCTCCAGAGCTCCAGAGCTCCATAGCACCAGAGCTCCATGGCTTCAGAGCTCCATAGCACCATAGCTCCATACCTCCAGAGCTCCAGGGCTCCATAGCTCCATACCTCCAGAGCTCCATACCTCCAGAGCTCCAGAGCTCCATAGCACCAGAGCTCCATGGCTTCAGAGCTCCATAGCACCATAGCTCCATACCTCCAGAGCTCCAGGGCTCCATAGCTCCATACCTCCAGAGCTCCATACCTCCAGAGCTCCATACCTCCAGAGCTCCATAGCTCCATAGCACCAGAGCTCCATAGCTCCATAGCACCAGAGCTCCATAGCACCAGAGCTCCATAGCACCAGAGCTCCATAGCTCCATAGCACCAGAGCTCCATAGCTCCATAGCACCAGAGCTCCATAGCTCCATAGCACCAGAGCTCCATACTTCCAGAGCTCCATAGCTCCATAGCTCCATAGCACCAGAGCTCCATAGCTCCATAGCACCAGAGCTCCATGGCTTCAGAGCTCCATAGCACCATAGCTCCATACCTCCAGAGCTCCAGGGCTCCATAGCTCCATACCTCCAGAGCTCCATACCTCCAGAGCTCCATACCTCCAGAGCTCCATAGCACCAGAGCTCCATAGCTCCATAGCACCAGAGCTCCATAGCACCAGAGCTCCATAGCACCAGAGCTCCATAGCTCCATAGCACCAGAGCTCCATAGCTCCATAGCACCAGAGCTCCATACTTCCAGAGCTCCATAGCTCCATAGCTCCATAGCACCAGAGCTCCATAGCTCCATAGCACCAGAGCTCCATAGCTCCATAGCACCAGAGCTCCATACTTCCATAGCTCCATAGCTCCATACCTCCAGAGCTCCATAGCTCCATAGCTCCATACCTCCAGAGCTCCATAGCTCCAGAGCTCCATAGCTCCATAGCTCCATAGCACCAGAGCTCCATAGCTCCATAGCACCAGAGCTCCATACTTCCATAGCTCCAGGGCTCCATAGCTCCAGGGCTCCATACCTCCAGAGCTCCATAGCTCCATACTTCCAGAGCTCCATAGCTCCATACTTCCATAGCTCCATACTTCCATACCTCCATAGCTCCATACTTCCATAGCACCAGAGCTCCATACTTCCATAGCACCAGAGCTCCATACCTCCAGAGCTCCAGAGCTCCAGCCTGGGTGGCTGGTGGCTCCATAGCTCCATACTTCCATAGCTCTAAGTCAGAGAGTTGGCGAAAATTGCACTAAGTGCGAAAGCCCATTCATTTACAACGGCGTGTCCACAAGGCGGCGACATTTCCCCGTTACCGGTGGCTGCGCGGCGGGTGAGTGACAGAGCTTATCCGAGCGGCTGGAACTCTGCGCCGGCGTGGTCGAGCGTGAGGCCTCGGCCCTTTGGCTGCCTGGTACCTAAAACACTTCCATTGATCCAGCCACGGAGGGTGCTGGCTGGTGGCTCCATACCTCCATAGCTCCATAGCACCAGAGCTCCATAGCTCCATAGCTCCATAGCACCAGAGCTCCATGGCTTCAGAGCTCCATAGCACCATAGCTCCATACCTCCAGAGCTCCAGGGCTCCATAGCTCCATACCTCCAGAGCTCCATACCTCCAGAGCTCCATAGCACCAGAGCTCCATGGCTTCAGAGCTCCATAGCACCATAGCTCCATACCTCCAGAGCTCCAGGGCTCCATAGCTCCATACCTCCAGAGCTCCATACCTCCAGAGCTCCATACCTCCAGAGCTCCATAGCACCAGAGCTCCATGGCTTCAGAGCTCCATAGCACCATAGCTCCATACCTCCAGAGCTCCAGGGCTCCATAGCTCCATACCTCCAGAGCTCCAGGGCTCCATAGCTCCATACCTCCAGAGCTCCATAGCACCAGAGCTCCATGGCTTCAGAGCTCCATAGCACCATAGCTCCATACCTCCAGAGCTCCAGGGCTCCATAGCTCCATACCTCCAGAGCTCCATACCTCCAGAGCTCCATACCTCCAGAGCTCCAGAGCTCCATAGCACCAGAGCTCCATGGCTTCAGAGCTCCATAGCACCATAGCTCCATACCTCCAGAGCTCCAGGGCTCCATAGCTCCATACCTCCAGAGCTCCAGAGCTCCATAGCACCAGAGCTCCATGGCTTCAGAGCTCCATAGCACCATAGCTCCATACCTCCAGAGCTCCAGGGCTCCATAGCTCCATACCTCCAGAGCTCCATACCTCCAGAGCTCCAGAGCTCCATAGCACCAGAGCTCCATGGCTTCAGAGCTCCATAGCACCATAGCTCCATACCTCCAGAGCTCCAGGGCTCCAAAGCTCCATACCTCCAGAGCTCCATACCTCCAGAGCTCCATACCTCCAGAGCTCCATAGCTCCATAGCACCAGAGCTCCATAGCTCCATAGCACCAGAGCTCCATAGCACCAGAGCTCCATAGCACCAGAGCTCCATAGCTCCATAGCACCAGAGCTCCATAGCTCCATAGCACCAGAGCTCCATAGCTCCATAGCACCAGAGCTCCATACTTCCAGAGCTCCATAGCTCCATAGCTCCATAGCACCAGAGCTCCATAGCTCCATAGCACCAGAGCTCCATAGCTCCATAGCACCAGAGCTCCATACTTCCATAGCTCCATAGTTCCATACCTCTAGAGCTCCATAGCTCCATAGCTCCATACCTCCAGAGCTCCATAGCTCCAGAGCTCCATAGCTCCATACCTCCATAGCACCAGAGCTCCATAGCTCCAGGGCTCCAGGGCTCCATAGCTCCATACCTCCAGAGCTCCATAGCTCCATACTTCCAGAGCTCCATAGCTCCATAGCTCCATACTTCCATAGCTCCATAGCTCCATACTTCCATAGCACCTGAGCTCCATACCTCCAGAGCTCCATAGCTCCAGCCTGGGTGGCTGGTGGCTCCATAGCTCCATACTTCCATAGCTCTAAGTCAGAGAGTTGGCGAAAATTGCACTAAGTGCGAAAGCCCATTCATTTACAACGGCGTGTCCGCCAGGCCGCGACATTTCCCCGTTACCGGTGGCTGCGCGGCGGGTGAGTGACAGAGCTTATCCGAGCGGCTGGAACTCTGCGCCGGCGTGGTCGAGCGTGAGGCCTCGGCCCTTTGGCTGCCTGGTACCTAAAACACTTCCATTGATCCAGCCACGGAGGGTGCTGGCTGGTGGCTCCATACCTCCATAGCTCCATAGCTCCATAGCACCAGAGCTCCATAGCTCCATAGCACCAGAGCTCCATGGCTTCAGAGCTCCATAGCACCATAGCTCCATACCTCCAGAGCTCCAGGGCTCCATAGCTCCATACCTCCAGAGCTCCATACCTCCAGAGCTCCATACCTCCAGAGCTCCATAGCACCAGAGCTCCATGGCTTCAGAGCTCCATAGCACCATAGCTCCATACCTCCAGAGCTCCAGGGCTCCAAAGCTCCATACCTCCATACTTCCATAGCTCCAGAGCTCCATACCTCCAGAGCTCCATAGCTCCATAGCACCAGAGCTCCATAGCTCCATAGCACCAGAGCTCCATAGCACCAGAGCTCCATAGCACCAGAGCTCCATAGCTCCATAGCACCAGAGCTCCATAGCTCCATAGCACCAGAGCTCCATAGCTCCATAGCACCAGAGCTCCATACTTCCAGAGCTCCATAGCTCCATAGCTCCATAGCACCAGAGCTCCATAGCTCCATAGCACCAGAGCTCCATAGCTCCATAGCACCAGAGCTCCATACTTCCATAGCTCCATAGCTCCATACCTCCAGAGCTCCATAGCTCCATAGCTCCATACCTCCAGAGCTCCATAGCTCCAGAGCTCCATAGCTCCATAGCACCAGAGCTCCATAGCTCCATAGCACCAGAGCTCCATACTTCCATAGCTCCAGGGCTCCATAGCTCCAGGGCTCCATAGCTCCATACCTCCAGAGCTCCATAGCTCCATACTTCCAGAGCTCCATAGCACCATAGCTCCATACCTCCAGAGCTCCAGGGCTCCATAGCTCCATACCTCCAGAGCTCCATACCTCCAGAGCTCCATACCTCCAGAGCTCCATAGCACCAGAGCTCCATGGCTTCAGAGCTCCATAGCACCATAGCTCCATACCTCCAGAGCTCCAGGGCTCCATAGCTCCATACCTCCAGAGCTCCATACCTCCAGAGCTCCATACCTCCAGAGCTCCAGAGCTCCATAGCACCAGAGCTCCATGGCTTCAGAGCTCCATAGCTCCATACCTCCAGAGCTCCAGGGCTCCATAGCTCCATACCTCCAGAGCTCCATACCTCCAGAGCTCCAGAGCTCCATAGCACCAGAGCTCCATGGCTTCAGAGCTCCATAGCACCATAGCTCCATAGCTCCATACTTCCAGAGCTCCATAGCTCCATAGCTCCATACTTCCATAGCTCCATAGCTCCATACTTCCATAGCACCAGAGCTCCATACCTCCAGAGCTCCATAGCTCCAGCCTGGGTGGCTGGTGGCTCCATAGCTCCATACTTCCATAGCTCCAGTCAGAGAGTTGGCGAAAATTGCACTAAGTGCGAAAGCCCATTCATTTACAACGGCGTGTCCGCCAGGCGGCGACATTTCCCCGTTACCGGTGGCTGCGCGGCGGGTGAGTGACAGAGCTTATCCGAGCGGCTGGAACTCTGCGCCGGCGTGGTCGAGCGTGAGGCCTCGGCCCTTTGGCTGCCTGGTACCTAAAACACTTCCATTGATCCAGCCACGGAGGGTGCTGGCTGGTGGCTCCATACCTCCATAGCTCCATAGCACCAGAGCTCCATAGCTCCATAGCACCAGAGCTCCATGGCTTCAGAGCTCCATAGCACCATAGCTCCATACCTCCAGAGCTCCAGGGCTCCATAGCTCCATACCTCCAGAGCTCCATACCTCCAGAGCTCCATACCTCCAGAGCTCCATAGCACCAGAGCTCCATGGCTTCAGAGCTCCATAGCACCATAGCTCCATACCTCCAGAGCTCCAGGGCTCCATAGCTCCATACCTCCAGAGCTCCATACCTCCAGAGCTCCATACCTCCAGAGCTCCATAGCACCAGAGCTCCATGGCTTCAGAGCTCCATAGCACCATAGCTCCATACCTCCAGAGCTCCAGGGCTCCATAGCTCCATACCTCCAGAGCTCCATACCTCCAGAGCTCCAGAGCTCCATAGCACCAGAGCTCCATGGCTTCAGAGCTCCATAGCACCATAGCTCCATACCTCCAGAGCTCCAGGGCTCCATAGCTCCATACCTCCAGAGCTCCATACCTCCAGAGCTCCAGAGCTCCATAGCACCAGAGCTCCATGGCTTCAGAGCTCCATAGCACCATAGCTCCATACCTCCAGAGCTCCAGGGCTCCATAGCTCCATACCTCCAGAGCTCCATACCTCCAGAGCTCCATACCTCCAGAGCTCCATAGCTCCATAGCACCAGAGCTCCATAGCTCCATAGCACCAGAGCTCCATAGCACCAGAGCTCCATAGCACCAGAGCTCCATAGCTCCATAGCACCAGAGCTCCATAGCTCCATAGCACCAGAGCTCCATAGCTCCATAGCACCAGAGCTCCATACTTCCAGAGCTCCATAGCTCCATAGCTCCATAGCACCAGAGCTCCATAGCTCCATAGCACCAGAGCTCCATGGCTTCAGAGCTCCATAGCACCATAGCTCCATACCTCCAGAGCTCCAGGGCTCCATAGCGCCATACCTCCAGAGCTCCATACCTCCAGAGCTCCATACCTCCAGAGCTCCATAGCACCAGAGCTCCATAGCTCCATAGCACCAGAGCTCCATAGCACCAGAGCTCCATAGCACCAGAGCTCCATAGCTCCATAACACCAGAGCTCCATAGCTCCATAGCACCAGAGCTCCATACTTCCAGAGCTCCATAGCTCCATAGCTCCATAGCACCAGAGCTCCATAGCTCCATAGCACCAGAGCTCCATAGCTCCATAGCACCAGAGCTCCATACTTCCATAGCTCCATAGCTCCATACCTCCAGAGCTCCATAGCTCCATAGCTCCATACCTCCAGAGCTCCATAGCTCCAGAGCTCCATAGCTCCATAGCTCCATAGCACCAGAGCTCCATAGCTCCATAGCACCAGAGCTCCATACTTCCATAGCTCCAGGGCTCCATAGCTCCAGGGCTCCATACCTCCAGAGCTCCATAGCTCCATACTTCCAGAGCTCCATAGCTCCATACTTCCATAGCTCCATACTTCCATACCTCCATAGCTCCATACTTCCATAGCACCAGAGCTCCATACTTCCATAGCACCAGAGCTCCATACCTCCAGAGCTCCAGAGCTCCAGCCTGGGTGGCTGGTGGCTCCATAGCTCCATACTTCCATAGCTCTAAGTCAGAGAGTTGGCGAAAATTGCACTAAGTGCGAAAGCCCATTCATTTACAACGGCGTGTCCACAAGGCGGCGACATTTCCCCGTTACCGGTGGCTGCGCGGCGGGTGAGTGACAGAGCTTATCCGAGCGGCTGGAACTCTGCGCCGGCGTGGTCGAGCGTGAGGCCTCGGCCCTTTGGCTGCCTGGTACCTAAAACACTTCCATTGATCCAGCCACGGAGGGTGCTGGCTGGTGGCTCCATACCTCCATAGCTCCATAGCACCAGAGCTCCATAGCTCCATAGCACCAGAGCTCCATGGCTTCAGAGCTCCATAGCACCATAGCTCCATACCTCCAGAGCTCCAGGGCTCCATAGCTCCATACCTCCAGAGCTCCATACCTCCAGAGCTCCATACCTCCAGAGCTCCATAGCACCAGAGCTCCATGGCTTCAGAGCTCCATAGCACCATAGCTCCATACCTCCAGAGCTCCAGGGCTCCATAGCTCCATACCTCCAGAGCTCCATACCTCCAGAGCTCCATACCTCCAGAGCTCCATAGCACCAGAGCTCCATGGCTTCAGAGCTCCATAGCACCATAGCTCCATACCTCCAGAGCTCCAGGGCTCCATAGCTCCATACCTCCAGAGCTCCATACCTCCAGAGCTCCATACCTCCAGAGCTCCATAGCACCAGAGCTCCATGGCTTCAGAGCTCCATAGCACCATAGCTCCATACCTCCAGAGCTCCAGGGCTCCATAGCTCCATACCTCCAGAGCTCCATACCTCCAGAGCTCCATACCTCCAGAGCTCCAGAGCTCCATAGCACCAGAGCTCCATGGCTTCAGAGCTCCATAGCACCATAGCTCCATACCTCCAGAGCTCCAGGGCTCCATAGCTCCATACCTCCAGAGCTCCATACCTCCAGAGCTCCAGAGCTCCATAGCACCAGAGCTCCATGGCTTCAGAGCTCCATAGCACCATAGCTCCATACCTCCAGAGCTCCAGGGCTCCATAGCTCCATACCTCCAGAGCTCCATACCTCCAGAGCTCCAGAGCTCCATAGCACCAGAGCTCCATGGCTTCAGAGCTCCATAGCACCATAGCTCCATACCTCCAGAGCTCCAGGGCTCCAAAGCTCCATACCTCCAGAGCTCCATACCTCCAGAGCTCCATACCTCCAGAGCTCCATAGCTCCATAGCACCAGAGCTCCATAGCTCCATAGCACCAGAGCTCCATAGCACCAGAGCTCCATAGCACCAGAGCTCCATAGCTCCATAGCACCAGAGCTCCATAGCTCCATAGCACCAGAGCTCCATAGCTCCATAGCACCAGAGCTCCATACTTCCAGAGCTCCATAGCTCCATAGCTCCATAGCACCAGAGCTCCTTAGCTCCATAGCACCAGAGCTCCATAGCTCCATAGCACCAGAGCTCCATACTTCCATAGCTCCATAGCTCCATACCTCCAGAGCTCCATAGCTCCATAGCTCCATACCTCCAGAGCTCCATAGCTCCAGAGCTCCATAGCTCCATAGCACCAGAGCTCCATAGCTCCATAGCACCAGAGCTCCATACTTCCATAGCTCCAGGGCTCCATAGCTCCAGGGCTCCATAGCTCCATACCTCCAGAGCTCCATAGCTCCATACTTCCAGAGCTCCATAGCTCCATAGCACCAGAGCTCCATAGCTCCATAGCACCAGAGCTCCATAGCTCCATAGCTCCAGGGCTCCATAGCTCCATAGCTCCATACCTCCAGAGCTCCATACCTCCAGAGCTCCATACCTCCATAGCACCAGAGCTCCATAGCTCCAGGGCTCCAGGGCTCCATAGCTCCATACCTCCAGAGCTCCATAGCTCCATACTTCCAGAGCTCCATAGCTCCATACTTCCATAGCTCCATAGCTCCATACTTCCATAGCACCTGAGCTCCATACCTCCAGAGCTCCATAGCTCCAGCCTGGGTGGCTGGTGGCTCCATAGCTCCATACTTCCATAGCTCTAAGTCAGAGAGTTGGCGAAAATTGCACTAAGTGCGAAAGCCCATTCATTTACAACGGCGTGTCCGCCAGGCGGCGACATTTCCCCGTTACCGGTGGCTGCGCGGCGGGTGAGTGACAGAGCTTATCCGAGCGGCTGGAACTCTGCGCCGGCGTGGTCGAGCGTGAGGCCTCGGCCCTTTGGCTGCCTGGTACCTAAAACACTTCCATTGATCCAGCCACGGAGGGTGCTGGCTGGTGGCTCCATACCTCCATAGCTCCATAGCTCCATAGCACCAGAGCTCCATAGCTCCATAGCACCAGAGCTCCATGGCTTCAGAGCTCCATAGCACCATAGCTCCATACCTCCAGAGCTCCAGGGCTCCATAGCTCCATACCTCCAGAGCTCCATACCTCCAGAGCTCCATACCTCCAGAGCTCCATAGCACTAGAGCTCCATGGCTTCAGAGCTCCATAGCACCATAGCTCCATACCTCCAGAGCTCCAGGGCTCCAAAGCTCCATACCTCCAGAGCTCCATACCTCCAGAGCTCCATACCTCCAGAGCTCCATAGCTCCATAGCACCAGAGCTCCATAGCTCCATAGCACCAGAGCTCCATAGCACCAGAGCTCCATAGCACCAGAGCTCCATAGCTCCATAGCACCAGAGCTCCATAGCTCCATAGCACCAGAGCTCCATAGCTCCATAGCACCAGAGCTCCATACTTCCAGAGCTCCATAGCTCCATAGCTCCATAGCACCAGAGCTCCATAGCTCCATAGCACCAGAGCTCCATAGCTCCATAGCACCAGAGCTCCATACTTCCATAGCTCCATAGCTCCATACCTCCAGAGCTCCATAGCTCCATAGCTCCATACCTCCAGAGCTCCATAGCTCCATAGCACCAGAGCTCCATAGCTCCATAGCACCAGAGCTCCATACTTCCATAGCTCCAGGGCTCCATAGCTCCAGGGCTCCATAGCTCCATACCTCCAGAGCTCCATAGCTCCATACTTCCAGAGCTCCATAGCACCATAGCTCCATACCTCCAGAGCTCCAGGGCTCCATAGCTCCATACCTCCAGAGCTCCATACCTCCAGAGCTCCATACCTCCAGAGCTCCATAGCACCAGAGCTCCATGGCTTCAGAGCTCCATAGCACCATAGCTCCATACCTCCAGAGCTCCAGGGCTCCATAGCTCCATACCTCCAGAGCTCCATACCTCCAGAGCTCCATACCTCCAGAGCTCCAGAGCTCCATAGCACCAGAGCTCCATGGCTTCAGAGCTCCATAGCTCCATACCTCCAGAGCTCCAGGGCTCCATAGCTCCATACCTCCAGAGCTCCATACCTCCAGAGCTCCAGAGCTCCATAGCACCAGAGCTCCATGGCTTCAGAGCTCCATAGCACCATAGCTCCATACCTCCAGAGCTCCAGGGCTCCATAGCTCCATACCTCCAGAGCTCCATACCTCCAGAGCTCCATACCTCCAGAGCTCCATAGCTCCATAGCACCAGAGCTCCATAGCTCCATAGCACCAGAGCTCCATAGCACCAGAGCTCCATAGCACCAGAGCTCCATAGCTCCATAGCACCAGAGCTCCATAGCTCCATAGCACCAGAGCTCCATACTTCCAGAGCTCCATAGCTCCATAGCTCCATAGCACCAGAGCTCCATAGCTCCATAGCACCAGAGCTCCATAGCTCCATAGCACCAGAGCTCCATACTTCCATAGCTCCATAGCTCCATACCTCCAGAGCTCCATAGCTCCATACCTCCAGAGCTCCATAGCTCCAGAGCTCCATAGCTCCATAGCACCAGAGCTCCATAGCTCCATAGCACCAGAGCTCCATACTTCCTTAGCTCCAGGGCTCCATAGCTCCAGGGCTCCATAGCTCCATACCTCCAGAGCTCCATAGCTCCATACCTCCAGAGCTCCATAGCTCCATACTTCCAGAGCTCCATAGCTCCATAGCACCAGAGCTCCATAGCTCCATAGCACCAGAGCTCCATAGCTCCATAGCACCAGAGCTCCATAGCTCCATAGCACCAGAGCTCCATAGCTCCATAGCTCCAGGGCTCCATAGCTCCATAGCTCCAGGGCTCCATAGCTCCATAGCTCCAGGGCTCCATAGCTCCAGGGCTCCAGGGCTCCATAGCTCCATACCTCCAGAGCTCCATAGCTCCATACTTCCAGAGCTCCATAGCTCCATAGCTCCATACTTCCATAGCTCCATAGCTCCATACTTCCATAGCACCAGAGCTCCATACCTCCAGAGCTCCATAGCTCCAGCCTGGGTGGCTGGTGGCTCCATAGCTCCATACTTCCATAGCTCCAGTCAGAGAGTTGGCGAAAATTGCACTAAGTGCGAAAGCCCATTCATTTACAACGGCGTGTCCGCCAGGCGGCGACATTTCCCCGTTACCGGTGGCTGCGCGGCGGGTGAGTGACAGAGCTTATCCGAGCGGCTGGAACTCTGCGCCGGCGTGGTCGAGCGTGAGGCCTCGGCCCTTTGGCTGCCTGGTACCTAAAACACTTCCATTGATCCAGCCACGGAGGGTGCTGGCTGGTGGCTCCATACCTCCATAGCTCCATAGCACCAGAGCTCCATAGCTCCATAGCACCAGAGCTCCATGGCTTCAGAGCTCCATAGCACCATAGCTCCATACCTCCAGAGCTCCAGGGCTCCATAGCTCCATACCTCCAGAGCTCCATACCTCCAGAGCTCCATACCTCCAGAGCTCCATAGCACCAGAGCTCCATGGCTTCAGAGCTCCATAGCACCATAGCTCCATACCTCCAGAGCTCCAGGGCTCCATAGCTCCATACCTCCAGAGCTCCATACCTCCAGAGCTCAATACCTCCAGAGCTCCATAGCACCAGAGCTCCATGGCTTCAGAGCTCCATAGCACCATAGCTCCATACCTCCAGAGCTCCAGGGCTCCATAGCTCCATACCTCCAGAGCTCCATACCTCCAGAGCTCCATACCTCCAGAGCTCCAGAGCTCCATAGCACCAGAGCTCCATGGCTTCAGAGCTCCATAGCACCATAGCTCCATACCTCCAGAGCTCCAGGGCTCCATAGCTCCATACCTCCAGAGCTCCATACCTCCAGAGCTCCAGAGCTCCATAGCACCAGAGCTCCATGGCTTCAGAGCTCCATAGCACCATAGCTCCATACCTCCAGAGCTCCAGGGCTCCATACCTCCAGAGCTCCATACCTCCAGAGCTCCATACCTCCAGAGCTCCATAGCTCCATAGCACCAGAGCTCCATAGCTCCATAGCACCAGAGCTCCATAGCACCAGAGCTCCATAGCACCAGAGCTCCATAGCTCCATAGCACCAGAGCTCCATAGCTCCATAGCACCAGAGCTCCATAGCTCCATAGCACCAGAGCTCCATACTTCCAGAGCTCCATAGCTCCATAGCTCCATAGCACCAGAGCTCCATAGCTCCATAGCACCAGAGCTCCATGGCTTCAGAGCTCCATAGCACCATAGCTCCATACCTCCAGAGCTCCAGGGCTCCATAGCTCCATACCTCCAGAGCTCCATACCTCCAGAGCTCCATACCTCCAGAGCTCCATAGCACCAGAGCTCCATAGCTCCATAGCACCAGAGCTCCATAGCACCAGAGCTCCATAGCACCAGAGCTCCATAGCTCCATAGCACCAGAGCTCCATAGCTCCATAGCACCAGAGCTCCATACTTCCAGAGCTCCATAGCTCCATAGCTCCATAGCACCAGAGCTCCATAGCTCCATAGCACCAGAGCTCCATAGCTCCATAGCACCAGAGCTCCATACTTCCATAGCTCCATAGCTCCATACCTCCAGAGCTCCATAGCTCCATAGCTCCATACCTCCAGAGCTCCATAGCTCCATAGCTCCATACCTCCAGAGCTCCATAGCACCAGAGCTCCATGGCTTCAGAGCTCCATAGCACCATAGCTCCATACCTCCAGAGCTCCAGGGCTCCAAAGCTCCATACCTCCAGAGCTCCATACCTCCAGAGCTCCATACCTCCAGAGCTCCATAGCTCCATAGCACCAGAGCTCCATAGCTCCATAGCACCAGAGCTCCATAGCACCAGAGCTCCATAGCACCAGAGCTCCATAGCTCCATAGCACCAGAGCTCCATAGCTCCATAGCACCAGAGCTCCATAGCTCCATAGCACCAGAGCTCCATACTTCCAGAGCTCCATAGCTCCATAGCTCCATAGCACCAGAGCTCCATAGCTCCATAGCACCAGAGCTCCATAGCTCCATAGCACCAGAGCTCCATACTTCCATAGCTCCATAGCTCCATACCTCCAGAGCTCCATAGCTCCATAGCTCCATACCTCCAGAGCTCCATAGCTCCAGAGCTCCATAGCTCCATAGCACCAGAGCTCCATAGCTCCATAGCACCAGAGCTCCATACTTCCATAGCTCCAGGGCTCCATAGCTCCAGGGCTCCATAGCTCCATACCTCCAGAGCTCCATAGCTCCATACTTCCAGAGCTCCATAGCACCATAGCTCCATACCTCCAGAGCTCCAGGGCTCCATAGCTCCATACCTCCAGAGCTCCATACCTCCAGAGCTCCATACCTCCAGAGCTCCATAGCACCAGAGCTCCATGGCTTCAGAGCTCCATAGCACCATAGCTCCATACCTCCAGAGCTCCAGGGCTCCATAGCTCCATACCTCCAGAGCTCCATACCTCCAGAGCTCCATACCTCCAGAGCTCCAGAGCTCCATAGCACCAGAGCTCCATGGCTTCAGAGCTCCATAGCTCCATACCTCCAGAGCTCCAGGGCTCCATAGCTCCATACCTCCAGAGCTCCATACCTCCAGAGCTCCAGAGCTCCATAGCACCAGAGCTCCATGGCTTCAGAGCTCCATAGCACCATAGCTCCATACCTCCAGAGCTCCAGGGCTCCATAGCGCCATACCTCCAGAGCTCCATACCTCCAGAGCTCCATACCTCCAGAGCTCCATAGCACCAGAGCTCCATAGCTCCATAGCACCAGAGCTCCATAGCACCAGAGCTCCATAGCACCAGAGCTCCATAGCTCCATAGCACCAGAGCTCCATAGCTCCATAGCACCAGAGCTCCATACTTCCAGAGCTCCATAGCTCCATAGCTCCATATCACCAGAGCTCCATAGCTCCATAGCACCAGAGCTCCATAGCTCCATAGCACCAGAGCTCCATACTTCCATAGCTCCATAGCTCCATACCTCCAGAGCTCCATAGCTCCATAGCTCCATACCTCCAGAGCTCCATAGCTCCAGAGCTCCATAGCTCCATAGCTCCATAGCACCAGAGCTCCATAGCTCCATAGCACCAGAGCTCCATACTTCCATAGCTCCAGGGCTCCATAGCTCCAGGGCTCCATACCTCCAGAGCTCCATAGCTCCATACTTCCAGAGCTCCATAGCTCCATACTTCCATAGCTCCATACTTCCATACCTCCATAGCTCCATACTTCCATAGCACCAGAGCTCCATACTTCCATAGCACCAGAGCTCCATACCTCCAGAGCTCCAGAGCTCCAGCCTGGGTGGCTGGTGGCTCCATAGCTCCATACTTCCATAGCTCTAAGTCAGAGAGTTGGCGAAAATTGCACTAAGTGCGAAAGCCCATTCATTTACAACGGCGTGTCCACAAGGCGGCGACATTTCCCCGTTACCGGTGGCTGCGCGGCGGGTGAGTGACAGAGCTTATCCGAGCGGCTGGAACTCTGCGCCGGCGTGGTCGAGCGTGAGGCCTCGGCCCTTTGGCTGCCTGGTACCTAAAACACTTCCATTGATCCAGCCACGGAGGGTGCTGGCTGGTGGCTCCATACCTCCATAGCTCCATAGCACCAGAGCTCCATAGCTCCATAGCACCAGAGCTCCATGGCTTCAGAGCGCCATAGCACCATAGCTCCATACCTCCAGAGCTCCAGGGCTCCATAGCTCCATACCTCCAGAGCTCCATACCTCCAGAGCTCCAGAGCTCCATAGCACCAGAGCTCCATGGCTTCAGAGCTCCATAGCACCATAGCTCCATACCTCCAGAGCTCCAGGGCTCCATAGCTCCATACCTCCAGAGCTCCATACCTCCAGAGCTCCATACCTCCAGAGCTCCATAGCTCCATAGCACCAGAGCTCCATAGCTCCATAGCACCAGAGCTCCATAGCACCAGAGCTCCATAGCACCAGAGCTCCATAGCTCCATAGCACCAGAGCTCCATAGCTCCATAGCACCAGAGCTCCATAGCTCCATAGCACCAGAGCTCCATACTTCCAGAGCTCCATAGCTCCATAGCTCCATAGCACCAGAGCTCCATAGCTCCATAGCACCAGAGCTCCATGGCTTCAGAGCTCCATAGCACCATAGCTCCATACCTCCAGAGCTCCAGGGCTCCATAGCGCCATACCTCCAGAGCTCCATACCTCCAGAGCTCCATACCTCCAGAGCTCCATAGCACCAGAGCTCCATAGCTCCATAGCACCAGAGCTCCATAGCACCAGAGCTCCATAGCACCAGAGCTCCATAGCTCCATAGCACCAGAGCTCCATAGCTCCATAGCACCAGAGCTCCATACTTCCAGAGCTCCATAGCTCCATAGCTCCATAGCACCAGAGCTCCATAGCTCCATAGCACCAGAGCTCCATAGCTCCATAGCACCAGAGCTCCATACTTCCATAGCTCCATAGCTCCATACCTCCAGAGCTCCATAGCTCCATAGCTCCATACCTCCAGAGCTCCATAGCTCCAGAGCTCCATAGCTCCATAGCTCCATAGCACCAGAGCTCCATAGCTCCATAGCACCAGAGCTCCATACTTCCATAGCTCCAGGGCTCCATAGCTCCAGGGCTCCATACCTCCAGAGCTCCATAGCTCCATACTTCCAGAGCTCCATAGCTCCATACTTCCATAGCTCCATACTTCCATACCTCCATAGCTCCATAGCTCCATACTTCCATAGCACCAGAGCTCCATACTTCCATAGCACCAGAGCTCCATACCTCCAGAGCTCCAGAGCTCCAGCCTGGGTGGCTGGTGGCTCCATAGCTCCATACTTCCATAGCTCTAAGTCAGAGAGTTGGCGAAAATTGCACTAAGTGCGAAAGCCCATTCATTTACAACGGCGTGTCCACAAGGCGGCGACATTTCCCCGTTACCGGTGGCTGCGCGGCGGGTGAGTGACAGAGCTTATCCGAGCGGCTGGAACTCTGCGCCGGCGTGGTCGAGCGTGAGGCCTCGGCCCTTTGGCTGCCTGGTACCTAAAACACTTCCATTGATCCAGCCACGGAGGGTGCTGGCTGGTGGCTCCATACCTCCATAGCTCCATAGCACCAGAGCTCCATAGCTCCATAGCACCAGAGCTCCATGGCTTCAGAGCTCCATAGCACCATAGCTCCATACCTCCAGAGCTCCAGGGCTCCATAGCTCCATACCTCCAGAGCTCCATACCTCCAGAGCTCCATACCTCCAGAGCTCCATAGCACCAGAGCTCCATGGCTTCAGAGCTCCATAGCACCATAGCTCCAAACCTCCAGAGCTCCAGGGCTCCATAGCTCCATACCTCCAGAGCTCCATACCTCCAGAGCTCCATACCTCCAGAGCTCCATAGCACCAGAGCTCCATGGCTTCAGAGCTCCATAGCACCATAGCTCCATACCTCCAGAGCTCCAGGGCTCCATAGCTCCATACCTCCAGAGCTCCATACCTCCAGAGCTCCATACCTCCAGAGCTCCATAGCACCAGAGCTCCATGGCTTCAGAGCTCCATAGCACCATAGCTCCATACCTCCAGAGCTCCAGGGCTCCATAGCTCCATACCTCCAGAGCTCCATACCTCCAGAGCTCCATACCTCCAGAGCTCCAGAGCTCCATAGCACCAGAGCTCCATGGCTTCAGAGCTCCATAGCACCATAGCTCCATACCTCCAGAGCTCCAGGGCTCCATAGCTCCATACCTCCAGAGCTCCATACCTCCAGAGCTCCAGAGCTCCATAGCACCAGAGCTCCATACTTCCAGAGCTCCATAGCTCCATAGCTCCATAGCACCAGAGCTTCATAGCTCCATAGCACCAGAGCTCCATAGCTCCATAGCACCAGAGCTCCATACTTCCATAGCTCCATAGCTCCATACCTCCAGAGCTCCATAGCTCCATACCTCCAGAGCTCCATAGCTCCAGAGCTCCATAGCTCCATAGCACCAGAGCTCCATAGCTCCATAGCACCAGAGCTCCATACTTCCATAGCTCCAGGGCTCCATAGCTCCAGGGCTCCATAGCTCCATACCTCCAGAGCTCCATAGCTCCATACTTCCAGAGCTCCATAGCTCCATAGCACCAGAGCTCCATAGCTCCATAGCACCAGAGCTCCATAGCTCCATAGCACCAGAGCTCCATAGCTCCATAGCACCAGAGCTCCATAGCTCCATAGCTCCAGGGCTCCATAGCTCCATAGCTCCAGGGCTCCATAGCTCCATAGCTCCAGGGCTCCATAGCTCCATAGCTCCATACCTCCAGAGCTCCATACCTCCAGAGCTCCATACCTCCATAGCACCAGAGCTCCATAGCTCCAGGGCTCCAGGGCTCCATAGCTCCATACCTCCAGAGCTCCATAGCTCCATACTTCCAGAGCTCCATAGCTCCATAGCTCCATACTTCCATAGCTCCATAGCTCCATACTTCCATAGCACCTGAGCTCCATACCTCCAGAGCTCCATAGCTCCAGCCTGGGTGTCTGGTGGCTCCATAGCTCCATACTTCCATAGCTCTAAGTCAGAGAGTTGGCGAAAATTGCACTAAGTGCGAAAGCCCATTCATTTACAACGGCGTGTCCGCCAGGCGGCGACATTTCCCCGTTACCGGTGGCTGCGCGGCGGGTGAGTGACAGAGCTTATCCGAGCGGCTGGAACTCTGCGCCGGCGTGGTCGAGCGTGAGGCCTCGGCCCTTTGGCTGCCTGGTACCTAAAACACTTCCATTGATCCAGCCACGGAGGGTGCTGGCTGGTGGCTCCATACCTCCATAGCTCCATAGCTCCATAGCACCAGAGCTCCATAGCTCCATAGCACCAGAGCTCCATGGCTTCAGAGCTCCATAGCACCATAGCTCCATACCTCCAGAGCTCCAGGGCTCCATAGCTCCATACCTCCAGAGCTCCATACCTCCAGAGCTCCATACCTCCAGAGCTCCATAGCACCAGAGCTCCATGGCTTCAGAGCTCCATAGCACCATAGCTCCATACCTCCAGAGCTCCAGGGCTCCAAAGCTCCATACCTCCAGAGCTCCATACCTCCAGAGCTCCATACCTCCAGAGCTCCATAGCTCCATAGCACCAGAGCTCCATAGCTCCATAGCACCAGAGCTCCATAGCACCAGAGCTCCATAGCACCATACCTCCAGAGCTCCATAGCTCCATAGCTCCATACCTCCAGAGCTCCATAGCTCCAGAGCTCCATAGCTCCATAGCACCAGAGCTCCATAGCTCCATAGCACCAGAGCTCCATACTTCCATAGCTCCAGGGCTCCATAGCTCCAGGGCTCCATAGCTCCATACCTCCAGAGCTCCATAGCTCCATACTTCCAGAGCTCCATAGCTCCATAGCACCAGAGCTCCATAGCTCCATAGCACCAGAGCTCCATAGCTCCATAGCACCAGAGCTCCATAGCTCCATAGCACCAGAGCTCCATAGCTCCATAGCTCCAGGGCTCCATAGCTCCATAGCTCCAGGGCTCCATAGCTCCATAGCTCCAGGGCTCCATAGCTCCATAGCTCCATACCTCCAGAGCTCCATACCTCCAGAGCTCCATACCTCCATAGCACCAGAGCTCCGTAGCTCCAGGGCTCCAGGGCTCCATAGCTCCATACCTCCAGAGCTCCATAGCTCCATACTTCCAGAGCTCCATAGCTCCATAGCTCCATACTTCCATAGCTCCATAGCTCCATACTTCCATAGCACCTGAGCTCCATACCTCCAGAGCTCCATAGCTCCAGCCTGGGTGGCTGGTGGCTCCATAGCTCCATACTTCCATAGCTCTAAGTCAGAGAGTTGGCGAAAATTGCACTAAGTGCGAAAGCCCATTCATTTACAACGGCGTGTCCGCCAGGCGGCGACATTTCCCCGTTACCGGTGGCTGCGCGGCGGGTGAGTGACAGAGCTTATCCGAGCGGCTGGAACTCTGCGCCGGCGTGGTCGAGCGTGAGGCCTCGGCCCTTTGGCTGCCTGGTACCTAAAACACTTCCATTGATCCAGCCACGGAGGGTGCTGGCTGGTGGCTCCATACCTCCATAGCTCCATAGCTCCATAGCACCAGAGCTCCATAGCTCCATAGCACCAGAGCTCCATGGCTTCAGAGCTCCATAGCACCATAGCTCCATACCTCCAGAGCTCCAGGGCTCCATAGCTCCATACCTCCAGAGCTCCATACCTCCAGAGCTCCATACCTCCAGAGCTCCATAGCACCAGAGCTCCATGGCTTCAGAGCTCCATAGCACCATAGCTCCATACCTCCAGAGCTCCAGGGCTCCAAAGCTCCATACCTCCAGAGCTCCATACCTCCAGAGCTCCATACCTCCAGAGCTCCATAGCTCCATAGCACCAGAGCTCCATAGCTCCATAGCACCAGAGCTCCATAGCACCAGAGCTCCATAGCACCATACCTCCAGAGCTCCATAGCTCCATAGCTCCATACCTCCAGAGCTCCATAGCTCCAGAGCTCCATAGCTCCATAGCACCAGAGCTCCATAGCTCCATAGCACCAGAGCTCCATACTTCCATAGCTCCAGGGCTCCATAGCTCCAGGGCTCCATAGCTCCATACCTCCAGAGCTCCATAGCTCCATACTTCCAGAGCTCCATAGCTCCATAGCACCAGAGCTCCATAGCTCCATAGCACCAGAGCTCCATAGCTCCATAGCACCAGAGCTCCATAGCTCCATAGCACCAGAGCTCCATAGCTCCATAGCTCCAGGGCTCCATAGCTCCATAGCTCCAGGGCTCCATAGCTCCATAGCTCCAGGGCTCCATAGCTCCATAGCTCCATACCTCCAGAGCTCCATACCTCCAGAGCTCCATACCTCCATAGCACCAGAGCTCCGTAGCTCCAGGGCTCCAGGGCTCCATAGCTCCATACCTCCAGAGCTCCATAGCTCCATACTTCCAGAGCTCCATAGCTCCATAGCTCCATACTTCCATAGCTCCATAGCTCCATACTTCCATAGCACCTGAGCTCCATACCTCCAGAGCTCCATAGCTCCAGCCTGGGTGGCTGGTGGCTCCATAGCTCCATACTTCCATAGCTCTAAGTCAGAGAGTTGGCGAAAATTGCACTAAGTGCGAAAGCCCATTCATTTACAACGGCGTGTCCGCCAGGCGGCGACATTTCCCCGTTACCGGTGGCTGCGCGGCGGGTGAGTGACAGAGCTTATCCGAGCGGCTGGAACTCTGCGCCGGCGTGGTCGAGCGTGAGGCCTCGGCCCTTTGGCTGCCTGGTACCTAAAACACTTCCATTGATCCAGCCACGGAGGGTGCTGGCTGGTGGCTCCATACCTCCATAGCTCCATAGCTCCATAGCACCAGAGCTCCATAGCTCCATAGCACCAGAGCTCCATGGCTTCAGAGCTCCATAGCACCATAGCTCCATACCTCCAGAGCTCCAGGGCTCCATAGCTCCATACCTCCAGAGCTCCATACCTCCAGAGCTCCATACCTCCAGAGCTCCATAGCACCAGAGCTCCATGGCTTCAGAGCTCCATAGCACCATAGCTCCATACCTCCAGAGCTCCAGGGCTCCAAAGCTCCATACCTCCAGAGCTCCATACCTCCAGAGCTCCATACCTCCAGAGCTCCATAGCTCCATAGCACCAGAGCTCCATAGCTCCATAGCACCAGAGCTCCATAGCACCAGAGCTCCATAGCACCAGAGCTCCATAGCTCCATAGCACCAGAGCTCCATAGCTCCATAGCACCAGAGCTCCATAGCTCCATAGCACCAGAGCTCCATACTTCCAGAGCTCCATAGCTCCATAGCTCCATAGCACCAGAGCTCCATAGCTCCATAGCACCAGAGCTCCATAGCTCCATAGCACCAGAGCTCCATACTTCCATAGCTCCATAGCTCCATACCTCCAGAGCTCCATAGCTCCATAGCTCCATACCTCCAGAGCTCCATAGCTCCAGAGCTCCATAGCTCCATAGCACCAGAGCTCCATAGCTCCATAGCACCAGAGCTCCATACTTTCATAGCTCCAGGGCTCCATAGCTCCAGGGCTCCATAGCTCCATACCTCCAGAGCTCCATAGCTCCATACTTCCAGAGCTCCATAGCACCATAGCTCCATACCTCCAGAGCTCCAGGGCTCCATAGCTCCATACCTCCAGAGCTCCATACCTCCAGAGCTCCATACCTCCAGAGCTCCATAGCACCAGAGCTCCATGGCTTCAGAGCTCCATAGCACCATAGCTCCATACCTCCAGAGCTCCAGGGCTCCATAGCTCCATACCTCCAGAGCTCCATACCTCCAGAGCTCCATACCTCCAGAGCTCCAGAGCTCCATAGCACCAGAGCTCCATGGCTTCAGAGCTCCATAGCTCCATACCTCCAGAGCTCCAGGGCTCCATAGCTCCATACCTCCAGAGCTCCATACCTCCAGAGCTCCAGAGCTCCATAGCACCAGAGCTCCATGGCTTCAGAGCTCCATAGCACCATAGCTCCATACCTCCAGAGCTCCAGGGCTCCATAGCTCCATACCTCCAGAGCTCCATACCTCCAGAGCTCCATACCTCCAGAGCTCCATAGCTCCATAGCACCAGAGCTCCATAGCTCCATAGCACCAGAGCTCCATAGCACCAGAGCTCCATAGCACCAGAGCTCCATAGCTCCATAGCACCAGAGCTCCATAGCTCCATAGCACCAGAGCTCCATACTTCCAGAGCTCCATAGCTCCATAGCTCCATAGCACCAGAGCTCCATAGCTCCATAGCACCAGAGCTCCATAGCTCCATAGCACCAGAGCTCCATACTTCCATAGCTCCATAGCTCCATACCTCCAGAGCTCCATAGCTCCATACCTCCAGAGCTCCATAGCTCCAGAGCTCCATAGCTCCATAGCACCAGAGCTCCATAGCTCCATAGCACCAGAGCTCCATACTTCCATAGCTCCAGGGCTCCATAGCTCCAGGGCTCCATAGCTCCATACCTCCAGAGCTCCATAGCTCCATACCTCCAGAGCTCCATAGCTCCATACTTCCAGAGCTCCATAGCTCCATAGCACCAGAGCTCCATAGCTCCATAGCACCAGAGCTCCATAGCTCCATAGCACCAGAGCTCCATAGCTCCATAGCACCAGAGCTCCATAGCTCCATAGCTCCAGGGCTCCATAGCTCCATAGCTCCAGGGCTCCATAGCTCCATAGCTCCAGGGCTCCATAGCTCCAGGGCTCCAGGGCTCCATAGCTCCATACCTCCAGAGCTCCATAGCTCCATACTTCCAGAGCTCCATAGCTCCATAGCTCCATACTTCCATAGCTCCATAGCTCCATACTTCCATAGCACCAGAGCTCCATACCTCCAGAGCTCCATAGCTCCAGCCTGGGTGGCTGGTGGCTCCATAGCTCCATACTTCCATAGCTCCAGTCAGAGAGTTGGCGAAAATTGCACTAAGTGCGAAAGCCCATTCATTTACAACGGCGTGTCCGCCAGGCGGCGACATTTCCCCGTTACCGGTGGCTGCGCGGCGGGTGAGTGACAGAGCTTATCCGAGCGGCTGGAACTCTGCGCCGGCGTGGTCGAGCGTGAGGCCTCGGCCCTTTGGCTGCCTGGTACCTAAAACACTTCCATTGATCCAGCCACGGAGGGTGCTGGCTGGTGGCTCCATACCTCCATAGCTCCATAGCACCAGAGCTCCATAGCTCCATAGCACCAGAGCTCCATGGCTTCAGAGCTCCATAGCACCATAGCTCCATACCTCCAGAGCTCCAGGGCTCCATAGCTCCATACCTCCAGAGCTCCATACCTCCAGAGCTCCATACCTCCAGAGCTCCATAGCACCAGAGCTCCATGGCTTCAGAGCTCCATAGCACCATAGCTCCATACCTCCAGAGCTCCAGGGCTCCATAGCTCCATACCTCCAGAGCTCCATACCTCCAGAGCTCCATACCTCCAGAGCTCCATAGCACCAGAGCTCCATGGCTTCAGAGCTCCATAGCACCATAGCTCCATACCTCCAGAGCTCCAGGGCTCCATAGCTCCATACCTCCAGAGCTCCATACCTCCAGAGCTCCATACCTCCAGAGCTCCAGAGCTCCATAGCACCAGAGCTCCATGGCTTCAGAGCTCCATAGCACCATAGCTCCATACCTCCAGAGCTCCAGGGCTCCATAGCTCCATACCTCCAGAGCTCCATACCTCCAGAGCTCCAGAGCTCCATAGCACCAGAGCTCCATGGCTTCAGAGCTCCATAGCACCATAGCTCCATACCTCCAGAGCTCCAGGGCTCCATAGCTCCATACCTCCAGAGCTCCATACCTCCAGAGCTCCATACCTCCAGAGCTCCATAGCTCCATAGCACCAGAGCTCCATAGCTCCATAGCACCAGAGCTCCATAGCTCCATAGCACCAGAGCTCCATAGCTCCATAGCTCCATAGCACCAGAGCTCCATAGCTCCATAGCACCAGAGCTCCATAGCTCCATAGCACCAGAGCTCCATACTTCCATAGCTCCAGGGCTCCATAGCTCCAGGGCTCCATAGCTCCATACCTCCATAGCTCCATAGCTCCATACTTCCAGAGCTCCATAGCTCCATACTTCCATAGCTCCATAGCTCCATACTTCCATAGCACCAGAGCTCCATACTTCCATAGCACCAGAGCTCCAGAGCTCCATAGCACCAGAGCTCCATAGCTCCATAGCTCCAGGGCTCCATAGCTCCATAGCTCCAGGGCTCCATAGCTCCATAGCTCCAGGGCTCCATAGCTCCAGGGCTCCAGGGCTCCATAGCTCCATACCTCCATACCTCCAGAGCTCCATAGCTCCATACCTCCAGAGCTCCATAGCTCCATACTTCCAGAGCTCCATAGCTCCATAGCACCAGAGCTCCATAGCTCCATAGCACCAGAGCTCCATAGCTCCATAGCACCAGAGCTCCATAGCTCCATAGCACCAGAGCTCCATAGCTCCATAGCTCCAGGGCTCCATAGCTCCATAGCTCCAGGGCTCCATAGCTCCATAGCTCCAGGGCTCCATAGCTCCAGGGCTCCAGGGCTCCATAGCTCCATACCTCCAGAGCTCCATAGCTCCATACTTCCAGAGCTCCATAGCTCCATAGCTCCATACTTCCATAGCTCCATAGCTCCATACTTCCATAGCACCAGAGCTCCATACCTCCAGAGCTCCATAGCTCCAGCCTGGGTGGCTGGTGGCTCCATAGCTCCATACTTCCATAGCTCCAGTCAGAGAGTTGGCGAAAATTGCACTAAGTGCGAAAGCCCATTCATTTACAACGGCGTGTCCACAAGGCGGCGACATTTCCCCGTTACCGGTGGCTGCGCGGCGGGTGAGTGACAGAGCTTATCCGAGCGGCTGGAACTCTGCGCCGGCGTGGTCGAGCGTGAGGCCTCGGCCCTTTGGCTGCCTGGTACCTAAAACACTTCCATTGATCCAGCCACGGAGGGTGCTGGCTGGTGGCTCCATACCTCCATAGCTCCATAGCACCAGAGCTCCATAGCTCCATAGCACCAGAGCTCCATGGCTTCAGAGCTCCATAGCACCATAGCTCCATACCTCCAGAGCTCCAGGGCTCCATAGCTCCATACCTCCAGAGCTCCATACCTCCAGAGCTCCATACCTCCAGAGCTCCATAGCACCAGAGCTCCATGGCTTCAGAGCTCCATAGCACCATAGCTCCATACCTCCAGAGCTCCAGGGCTCCATAGCTCCATACCTCCAGAGCTCCATACCTCCAGAGCTCCATACCTCCAGAGCTCCATAGCACCAGAGCTCCATGGCTTCAGAGCTCCATAGCACCATAGCTCCATACCTCCAGAGCTCCAGGGCTCCATAGCTCCATACCTCCAGAGCTCCATACCTCCAGAGCTCCATACCTCCAGAGCTCCAGAGCTCCATAGCACCAGAGCTCCATGGCTTCAGAGCTCCATAGCACCATAGCTCCATACCTCCAGAGCTCCAGGGCTCCATAGCTCCATACCTCCAGAGCTCCAGAGCTCCATAGCACCAGAGCTCCATGGCTTCAGAGCTCCATAGCACCATAGCTCCATACCTCCAGAGCTCCAGGGCTCCATAGCTCCATACCTCCAGAGCTCCATACCTCCAGAGCTCCATACCTCCAGAGCTCCATAGCTCCATAGCACCAGAGCTCCATAGCTCCATAGCACCAGAGCTCCATAGCACCAGAGCTCCATAGCACCAGAGCTCCATAGCTCCATAGCACCAGAGCTCCATAGCTCCATAGCACCAGAGCTCCATAGCTCCATAGCACCAGAGCTCCATACTTCCAGAGCTCCATAGCTCCATAGCTCCATAGCACCAGAGCTCCATAGCTCCATAGCACCAGAGCTCCATGGCTTCAGAGCTCCATAGCACCATAGCTCCATACCTCCAGAGCTCCAGGGCTCCATAGCTCCATACCTCCAGAGCTCCATACCTCCAGAGCTCCATACCTCCAGAGCTCCATAGCACCAGAGCTCCATAGCTCCATAGCACCAGAGCTCCATAGCACCAGAGCTCCATAGCACCAGAGCTCCATAGCTCCATAGCACCAGAGCTCCATAGCTCCATAGCACCAGAGCTCCATACTTCCAGAGCTCCATAGCTCCATAGCTCCATAGCACCAGAGCTCCATAGCTCCATAGCACCAGAGCTCCATAGCTCCATAGCACCAGAGCTCCATACTTCCATAGCTCCATAGCTCCATACCTCCAGAGCTCCATAGCTCCATAGCTCCATACCTCCAGAGCTCCATAGCTCCAGAGCTCCATAGCTCCATAGCTCCATAGCACCAGAGCTCCATAGCTCCATAGCACCAGAGCTCCATACTTCCATAGCTCCAGGGCTCCATAGCTCCAGGGCTCCATACCTCCAGAGCTCCATAGCTCCATACTTCCAGAGCTCCATAGCTCCATACTTCCATAGCTCCATACTTCCATACCTCCATAGCTCCATACTTCCATAGCACCAGAGCTCCATACTTCCATAGCACCAGAGCTCCATACCTCCAGAGCTCCAGAGCTCCAGCCTGGGTGGCTGGTGGCTCCATAGCTCCATACTTCCATAGCTCTAAGTCAGAGAGTTGGCGAAAATTGCACTAAGTGCGAAAGCCCATTCATTTACAACGGCGTGTCCACAAGGCGGCGACATTTCCCCGTTACCGGTGGCTGCGCGGCGGGTGAGTGACAGAGCTTATCCGAGCGGCTGGAACTCTGCGCCGGCGTGGTCGAGCGTGAGGCCTCGGCCCTTTGGCTGCCTGGTACCTAAAACACTTCCATTGATCCAGCCACGGAGGGTGCTGGCTGGTGGCTCCATACCTCCATAGCTCCATAGCACCAGAGCTCCATAGCTCCATAGCACCAGAGCTCCATGGCTTCAGAGCTCCATAGCACCATAGCTCCATACCTCCAGAGCTCCAGGGCTCCATAGCTCCATACCTCCAGAGCTCCATACCTCCAGAGCTCCATACCTCCAGAGCTCCATAGCACCAGAGCTCCATGGCTTCAGAGCTCCATAGCACCATAGCTCCATACCTCCAGAGCTCCAGGGCTCCATAGCTCCATACCTCCAGAGCTCCATACCTCCAGAGCTCCATACCTCCAGAGCTCCAGAGCTCCATAGCACCAGAGCTCCATGGCTTCAGAGCTCCATAGCACCATAGCTCCATACCTCCAGAGCTCCAGGGCTCCATAGCTCCATACCTCCAGAGCTCCATACCTCCAGAGCTCCAGAGCTCCATAGCACCAGAGCTCCATGGCTTCAGAGCTCCATAGCACCATAGCTCCATACCTCCAGAGCTCCAGGGCTCCATAGCTCCATACCTCCATAGCT